>NC_136500.1:111026770-111076770 GCF_053919585.1 Euprymna scolopes
CCCTTGACAGCCAAATTTCTGGCCGAAAACCGTTTAAAAAGATCTTCCCAAATCTCAGTATTACTCATGTCAAATCACGAGTCTGTAGACTGAAAATTGACAGAGTAGTTAGTAGGGAAATGTACACACACAGACAGAAGACAATTTCACTTTTATAGGTATATATATATATATATATATATATATATATATATATATATATATATAAATTTTTTAAATATATATATAGAAAATGTGTGTGTGTATATATATATATATATATATATATATATATATATATATATATATATATATATATATATATCAAATTATAGTGATTCAATGAAATTAAAAAAAACTTTATTTAAATGAAGGATTTTTTATTGTTCCAAGTAAGACAAAGAATACTTAAGAAATTTTATCTCCTTATCCTATAGGGTTTCGATGCCTATCATCTCTTCAGAGGAGAAAATATTAGCAAATAGATATAATGGTATTCATCCTATTTGCTAAAGTCAGTTAGACATGGAAAATCATAATCAAAAATTGATTAAATAGAAGTCACATAGCAGGGGAAATTGAAGAAAGGGATATAAATGTTTAGTTCCAAATTGCGTGGTAAAATCCAAGGTGACTGTCCTTTAAAGCAGTGAGGTAATGAGATCCAAGCTGTATATTGGGTAATCCACATCACAGAGTAGAAATCCAAGTTGGGCATATTTCTGGAGTAATTCTTCTTCATGGGCCGATGATCCTGTATATCGAGCAATTCCTATTTAGATGGGATAATACATAGAATATTTCAACCAGTAATATTTTGTAAATCTTATAATCACATGTTTCCATACCAGCTGATTGTAAAGTAAATTTATTCAGAAGAAGTATATTATTCAGCCACTCTGATGAGTCGTAGACGACGAAACACGTGTCAGTGGATAATTACATTTTAAAAATAATATATATACTGCTCCCCATGTGGGGGTACCAAATTGGTTAAAGGGAAAATTATTCCCAGCTCACATTTAGGTAAAAATGCGCTTTCGTAAATAATTGAATTCATTCAAAACCTATCGCTAAAACCAAAACAAACAACATTTATATATATATATATATATATATATATATATATATATATATATATATATATATATATATATATATTTTGAATCTTGCTATATTCAGCCACTCTGGTGAGTCGTAAACATCGAAACATGTGGCAGTGGATAATTACATTTTAAAAATAATATATATTTATAAAATTTTAAAATCTCTATATATAATGATAGTTTTAAAATTTTCTTCTAATATGTGTGATCCAGTTTTGTCATCTAGGATCATATCATGTGTTTGAAAGCATTAAACGTAGTCCAACGCTTGATAGACTACTGGTAGCCCCGTCAATTGTTATACGCCCATGCTTTGATTAAACAATTTGCAGAAATTTGGCATAGGAGTAACTTAGTTGGGAACTTGGATAAGTAGTTGGTTTTGTTGATAACTTAAAACAAGAAAAACTAGCTTTGCAAGATAACCAATATTTATTAGAACACAGGTTTATAACAATAATAAAACGGAAAAGGTAACGTTGCTTTTGTTGGAAAGAAAACGCGAATTGAAGAATATGACTGGTGCTAATCTTGGTTAAGGAACATTGAAATTTGCTTTGAATTTTTGTCCCTTAGAGTAGGTAAAATTTGAAAATAATTTTTCTTAGTTTTTTTAAATTTTTGTTTTCGATCAATCATCAACTTCAGTCCCTCTCTTAGTTTGTCTGTCTTTGTATTTCTCAGATTGAACAAATGTCTTATGCCGAACTTTTCCTCATTTAGTTTTTTTTGAGAACTTGCACTTGAGACAAGTTTTGTGATTCGTCAATGAATTACAAATTATATCGCATTTTCTGCTCTCCTACAATTGGTTGGGGCAATGAGAGCCTTTATTTTACCTAAAATACTGAACCTTAAATCCTGGTCAAAATATTGTTTCTCTTTTCTTTTCATAACGTATATATTCTATAATATAAATCTCACCTGT
The DNA here is from genome assembly GCF_053919585.1 of Euprymna scolopes. Lineage (NCBI taxonomy): Eukaryota > Metazoa > Mollusca > Cephalopoda > Sepiida > Sepiolidae > Euprymna > Euprymna scolopes. The sequence goes on from NC_136500.1 coordinate 111,028,784, forward strand.
CTGTTTAAATGTATGTATGTATGTATGTACGTATGTATGTATGTATACCTAAAACTTTTAACAGATTTTCATGAAGTCGGTATCATTTTGAATCTTGATGTCTCGGATGACATATATCGAAAAACTGGCCAAAAACATTAATTCTTTTACCTTCAACTGGGCAGTTTTCTACAAAGAGGGATTGATTTTTTGTGAGCCATTTTTACAAGTAATCGTATCAGTTGGGTTGACTTTGCCTAATGTTAATGTTCCGAATTTCCAGTTGCTCAACACACATCTCTAAACACCCGGGCAACGCTGAGCACCCAGGCTAATCTATTATATAAAGGACATAATGGGTGCGAGCATTTGTGTATGTCAACGAAAGGCTTTTGCCTGGGGGTTCTCGCGTCGGTTAGATTCCACAATAAGTGTTGCATACTTTCCAGATCATAATATTTCAGATTCGCAAACGGACATGGTCTCTATCTTTTTTGATTGAGTTAAACAAAATTCCCACCATCGCATATAAAGCAAAACGGTTCAAAATAGCAGCAAAGCATTTAAATCATCGTACGTTCGATTGACTATGCTTAAATTTGACACACGCAACTTCTGCTTGTGCGATGGCGACATGGGCAAACACGTTACGTTTTTTTCACCTTCTTTCCTTCCTTCACGCTATGGTTTGAGCCTGCCTGCCTGCCTACTATCACATCTTTTTTTTAACCTCACCTTCTTTTCCTCCTTTGCGTTACGAGTTTAGCCTACTAACACTTTTTTTTATAACACCTCTCTCCACCTTGTTGTCCCCCTACCCACACCGGGTTGCTTTTTATTCTTCCCCCCCCCTTACTACAGCGCCGCAAACACCTGAGCAACGCCGGGTACCCCCGCCAGTTATATATATAAAAAAAAAATAAACAACATAGGTAAAACAAATTCGATTTGAAGTAAACAATAAAATTAAACATTAAGAGAGAAATTACATTTTAATTATTTTTGAGTAGCACATAAATCTCACCTGTCTGTTTAAATGTATGTATGTATGTATGTATGTATGTATGTATGTATGTATGCCTAAAACTTTAGCACTGTTGCAGAGAAGGATGTTTTCTAAGGGCATATAACTCTTCTTATTCTTATTCATTGCACATGTTAATAATTAAGTATTTTATGAAACTGATCATGGCAGACAAGATATTTCCTTTTTTAGACTCATCTATATTGGATGCGTTTTTCTTTTATTTCTATTAAAAGAAACAATAAGCAGACGCTAAAAAGCAAATCCTTCTCCAGAAACTTCTTTCATTGTTTTTTTAATGCATTATTAATCTTTGTATTAATAACACATTCAAACAAGATCCTGTGTAAGTGTGCTTCTCACCTATACATAAATACATCAATATACCTTTTTTATCAATCAATCGAATATTTACTGCAATTAAAATAATACAATTATTTAACGATACTATCTAGATGAAAAAAAAAATATTTGGAATTTATGTTAAACATATTTTTCCAATTCTGTTCATAATCTTACTGAATGTGCAATTTTTCTCAACTGATTTACTTCTTATTCAAACGAAACTTTGCTAAAATTAAATTATCCAGATATCGCCAAAAGACTTAATACGAAAATCGACAAAGAAAAACAGCCTTTTAACCTCTTGTTATTTTTAAACTATAGACTTGAATAAAGAAGAGATATGAAAGTAAGTTTGTAAAGACGCCTGATAAACATTAGTAAAAATAAACACCAGACTTCATAAAGAAATGCAAAATAAAAGCGAAAATATGCTTTTGGGCAATGCCGGGTTTGGTCAGCTAGTATATACACACACACACACACACACACACACACACACACACGCACGCACACACACATGTTTTTTACCATTTATTCATTGTGTGTGTGTGTGTGTGTGTGTGTGTGTGTGTGTGTGTGTGTGTGTGTGTGTGTGTGTGTGTGTGTGTGTGTGTGTGTGTGTGTGCACTATAAGTATAAAAATAGTTCTGCCATTCCAACACTTTAATATGCAATGCGTTGGTGGGAAGAATGTGTAAGAGATAAAAAAAAAAAGAGTTTTTGTGTGTTTATAAATATACTCTGAGGGCATAACTTGAATGCAACCATTTACACGCATATTTCATCACGATGAGTGAAATGATTAGCAAGATTGTGATTCAGACAATTGCTGTGGCAATGGGTTCGATCCATCGTCGTGGCTGTCTGCCAAGCTAAAATTAGTCAGTTTAGAAGTGTGCAGATATAAAAACGTTTTTCTTTGTGTATGTGCATGAAACACAAAAATACCTCCCCAAATGAGCATAAATAATCAACACACATAATATATATATATATATATATATATATATATATATATATATATATATATATATATATATATATACTTGTTTGTAATATACTGAGTTTTACTGGGTTTGTATAATTCAGTAAATTTTCATATACCAATAAGTTTTAAGCCAAAGAGAGATTACTTAAAAAGTAAGCTACAAAATTATCATATTTCATAATTGAGCATTAATATACTGTATTAACAAAACCAAGACTTCAAAAAATGAATTGATAGCAACAGAAATGTATTTCATTTTAAGTTACAATTGTTTCCATACCAGTCGGACAATTTCAAGCATTATGGCGTTTGAAAATTTTCACATAACCACCATTTCTTCAGACTTCTTGAATAAAAAACACTCTTGACAATAGAACATTGTTTAAAGAAAATTCCCTTAAATATTTTGAATGGGCTTTTGACGGAGGATGCCTCCAGGGTAAATGTTTTCGCATGCTTCATTTCCGTTAAGGGAATTTTCTTTAAACAGTGTTCTATTGTCAAGAGTGTTTTTAATTAAAGAAGTCTGAAGAAATGCTGGTTATGTGAAAATTTTCAAACGCCATAATGCTTGAAATTGTCCAACTGGTATAGAAACAATTGTAACTTAGCAACAGAAAGTGTATTTCATTTTATCAATTCATTTTTTGAAGTCTTGGTTTTGTTAATACAGTCTATATATATATATATATATATATATATATATATATCCCCAAAACCTCTGGTCTTTATGGAAGGGAAACTAAAACTTGCTGCTATGGTTTCAAATGATCTGAAATAACAGCATAGGAAGAGTTGATTCCAAATATTTCTCATATGTTAAATCTCTCCTGTTTTGGAAATAGGGTACGATTATGAATATCTCCAGTATCAATCCTTATACACTGTGAAATTTACTTTATGTATGAAAACCAAAGAGGGGAGACGTAATATTGAGAAATATTTGGAATTCAGTCTCCCCTTGCTGTTATTTCAGATCATTTGAAACCATAGACACAAATTTTAGTCTCTCGACCATTAAGGTCGGGAGACTTTTTGAAGAAATATCAGATATTTTGTAATTCATATGAAAAACTGGGAAAACAAATGATTATGATTGAAACATTTTATGGCTGTAAAAAAGTGCCAAAAATAAGCTCTGGAGGATGGATGATCCTGTTAATGTGCGACCTTAAGGATAAATATCACATGGCCCACTACACAATTCAGGCCATTATATTTCTACCGAGCCTTCATTTGTTAAATTCTAATCAAAAGTCACTGAGATTTGGAACTTATAAAATTGCCAAAAAAGGTGGTATATCCATGGATACCTCTATACTGGTAGCCAAATTGAATATTGAAATGCTCATATCTTTGATTCTATGTGACGAAACTACAAGAAAATTTGCAGGCTCTTTATAATAGATAAAAAGTTGGTTTTTTTTATATACAACCAAAATAATACCTGTTCCTGGGTGAGTAAAATTATTTCCTCTAAAAGAACAGATTTGTACCATTTTTATGTCCCCTTATAAAGATTAAAATCAAGATATAATGATACTAAGACTTATGTCTTGAAAAATTATTTTAATTTTGATCAAAATCCGTTATATGATTTTGATGCTAGAAAATGTCTGAAATTTAAGACTTAAGCTTAAGGGGTCTTAAGAAGGAATTGAAATTCAGGGAATCTTGCTTAAATGGTGCCTAATAACTATGCTTCAAATTTAATCCAAATCTCATATATTTGAATTTTCAAATGGAAGGTAGTGCCCACATTATGTACCCTAAAACATCTTAAAATACTTCAAAGTAACTGAAATTTAGGGAATATTTATTAATTGACTAGCTGTGTATACCTACCATTGCCAGGTTAAAACATATTGCCAGGTTAAAACATATTGCCAGGTTAAAACATATTGCCAGGCAGAGGTTTAAGTCATCTTAAAATATGTTGAATATCTTAACCTCTTATGATTTTCCTGAATGTAGACCACATTTTAGATTTATGGAAGCATCAAAGACAGCCATCTTCTTTTATAAAAATTAAATGGAAAATAACTCTCACAGCTTAAAGGGGAAATAACTCTCATAGCTTAAAAAAATTTACTTCCATTTTCAAATGCGGCTGGTGGCAGTAATAATAATGGAAAATACATTAAATTAAATATGAATTAAAAATAAATCAACTTTAAATACTATTTCTAAACAGAACAATTAAAACGATTTTATTACAACAAACAATTGATAACATGGAGCAAATTATTAAAAAAGATTTTCTTTATTGTAATATGCAAATGACGTTACTTCTTGAATCTAGATTTCCTTTGTATGAAAACTAATTTGTATAATAATGTACCTTTTGTATATATTAATCAAATTGTGAACAAACAAACAGACAGGAATACGACTTTATTATAGTAGATATTTAATCCCTATTGTTCAAATTTCACAAAAATCGAAGGTATCTGAATTTTAATGAATGATTTTCACTCTCTTTTTATCCCCTTTCCATAAAACTAAATTAAACTAAATATAGCCTATATTTGAATCTCTTATGCCACACTATATACGGCACAATCACATTGACACACTGGTTCTCACCAGATCACCGAAGTTAAGCAACGATGAGTGGCCATTTCGGAAGACTAGGTGCTGTATGTATTGCGCCAAGTCGTAGAAATTTCCAGATTGGTATCTGGAGGCGCATTTAACTCACACAGGAAGATACACCGATGAATCAAGATGGAAAGCAAAGAGAAACTACTTTATTTGTCTTCCCAAGATTACCATGACTCTATAATTTGGAGAGCTTGGTCGCCGGCACTGTTAAAACAAAACTTGAATTTTCTTTCATCTTCTTAGCGTCTTTTGCCCATTAGATGTAAGTTGTACTTTGACCATGCTAGCACAAAGTGATTTTATCCATGAAACCTTATCTAAATTGGCTTTTGATATGTCATTGATTGAGATCATCTTTGAGTGAGTTATTCCAAGTCTTTTATGACCTGCCTTTTCCTTGTTTACCTTTAATTGGGATGTGTATACAGGGTGGAACGATTAAGTTGTCATCCTAAAGAAAACAACACTACAGCTTTATTTTAAAACTTTTATTGAAAAAATCAATTCAGGTAACTTGATTATGCAGCAGAGCTGACATATGTACAGCATAATCGCGTTGACACACCAGTTCCTGTCAGATCACCAAAGTTAAACAATGTTAAGCCTGGCTAGTACCAGATGGGTGACCATTTGGGAATTCTAGGTATGGTATGTGCTTTCCGCTTATCTTGGCATTGTTTCCAGTCGTTCTAAACCCCCACTTGCCACTGATATTCAACAATGTTGACTCAGCAGAGGTGTGGGTGAAGATTGCGCAACTCTTGCCACAAAAAATTCACGCGCAGGCACCCTTAAAGATAGTATCCATAGTCTGTCAAGACTGAAGGAAGCCTTTTTTTTTAGAGATGACATCTATTCAATGTAGCCATCTTCAGCCTCAATCACGCTTCGATACGGGTTCGGAACTGGGAGCATGCCTTTTTCACAAGCACCGGTGGGAGCCACGCAAATAATTGGTGGATGGTGGCGACTTGTGGGCCGGCACTGTGTCCTGCTGCCACACCCAGGATCTGCCAGCAGTCATCTGATTGCACCAGGGGAGCACCTTCAACCTCAAAAGCAGGGAGTCAAAACTAGCTGTGTTATCAATAAGCAGAGCACAAATCCACCGAACCTAGCCACATCGTTCTTCTGCATCCTCAGAAAAATCAACCTAGCGAGAACTCAGCATTCGTTCTCATGTAACACAGCGCTATATATTGTAAACTCGATCTTGAGTGAAAAGTGAGAGTGAATGAGAGTTTGTTTATTTTTTTACTTGGGAGTCACCATTTATTAAGGCCTGAAGACCACTCAAGGATAAGGGTTAATGAATGTAAGGTGGTAGTGTAGTAATCGTTAATGGTATAAATTGGGTAGAATTTGATTATTTATGGGGACGTCTCAACAAGAACTTGTTTACATTGGACTATGTTGTATTCAACTGGGAAGCAGGACAGCGGAACAGTGTTCCACAGGCGGACAGTTCTGGGAAAGAAGCTTTGTTTCATGGAATCTGCATTTAGATTTAGGCACAGAGTGGTGAAAATAGTTTATAGTGGTTGTAGCTAGTCAAGTGTTTTTTTTGTGAAAGTTTAGCAAGGTGGGAACTATAGATTGCAGTCAAGTCCTTGCCATGAAAATAAGAATAGAGCAGAGACAGGCTCACAATGTCTCTTCTATGAGAAGAGGTCGCAGGGAAGAGAACATGACATTACCTACTAGATTTTGAAGTTGGTTTTGAACTCTATCAAGGCTAAATAGGGCATGCCGAGCAGCTTCTACCTAGATGTGGCACCAGTACTAAATTTTATCTGGCTCTTTTTCAGATAGAGGATTGCATCGGCAGTGGGATACCTACTGGAGCGGTAGAGTGATCCAATAATTTTTCCAGCAATCTTGGCAACAGATTTGATGTATGTGTTCCATTTCAGAGCAGATGTGAAGGTCAGTCCCAGAATCTTGTCAAGACATGGAGCTTCCCCAAGACGAGAGCCATTCATTTCAATTGGGGCATGATGGAGGTCAGAGTGATTATGATGAAAGGAGAGAAGCTTGGTTTTAAATGCATTAAAATTAATCAACCATCCTTTTCCCAATTGCACCAGGTTCTCAAAATCAGAAGAGAGAGAATCAAAATGATCTTGGTCATTGCTAGCCTTTGAAGTATTGCCATACATTGTGATGGTTAAGATGGGAAGCTCACAAATCTTGTTGCATGTAGTGCATACATGTAAGATCAAGCTTAATTCACATACCCCACCAACACAGATCATCCCTCCAAAATAACAGAATGAATCCACAACTACCAATTTTCGCAGATAGAACTTTGTATATGGTTTATCTTTAATTAAACTAGCAATATGACTACATCTCACAGAGATAATTTTTAATAGTGATATTACATTAATAATATAAATTTCAATGAAGTAAATATATATATATATATATATATATATATATATATATATATATATATATACACTTGTGCCCGATATTATTCATACCCCCCTTGAAGATTGAGTTTATTAGGTGTAACTTTTGTAAGAATTTATTGTTTACGTCCATATTGATACATATTCTTAATAAACCTCTTCTGATCATTTTCGTCATTTTAAAATCTCGGGATACTTGTAATAAAAGAAATATACAGCTATTTATAAAATCTGCAATGTTCAAAAATAATCATACCCCCTTATTTTTTCAGTATTAATCGAGTTTCTGACTGTTTGTTTTCTGTTTGATTCTTATTTTGAATGCTTTTATACAACCTTTGATTAATTTCATTTCGTTTTTTGCATTTTTCAGAAATTAAAATGATATCAACTGAAAACCAATAAAAGAATAAAAATTATTAGAATGAGGAAGAAAAAAGAGCTTAGTAATGATCTTAGGACTAAAATTGTGAATTCACATAAGGATGGTTTAGGTTACAAGTCAATTTCCAAGAAATTTGAGGTCCCTACAGCAACAGTACAGAGCATCATCCAAAAATTCCAGAGCCACCACAAAACAAACAACTTGATTGGTAGAGGAAGGAAAAGGAAACTGTCTGCTAGAGCCACCAGGAATATTGTAAGAAGTGTTAATGCAAATCCAACCACCACTAATAAGGACATTTTAGAAAATCTGGAGTCTTCTGGCATAAAAATATCAAGGCAAACATTGCAAAGGACTCTGCATGAAAATGGTCTGAAAGGAAGAAGACCAAGAAGGACTCCATTGCACACGGGAAAACACCTTGCAGCACGTCTAAAGTTTGCTAGGACCCATGTGAATTCTCCAGAGTCCGTTTTCTCAAGTATTTTGTGGACTGACGAAACAAAAATTGAATTGTTTGGCCATATGGATGCTTTTTACGTTTGAAGGAAGAAAGGAGAAGCTTACAACCCAAAGAACACCATACCCACGGTGAAACATGGTGGTGGTAGCCTAATGTTTTGGGTCTCCTTTTCGGCTAGTGGTCCAGGTAGTTTGGTCAAGATAGATGGAACCATGAAGAAGGAGCAATATTTGGAGATACTCCAGAAAAACATTAGACAGGATGCGGAGAAGCTCTATTTAGGACCAAACTGGGTCCTTCAACAGGATAATGATCCAAAACATACTGCCAAAATAGTCAAGAAATGGTTTGAGGATAATCAAATTAATGTTTTGGAATGGCCTAGCCAGAGTCCCGACCTGAACCCTATCGAAAACCTCTGGCACATATTGAAAACTGAGGTTAAAAAGCGGAAACCTAGAAATTTGAGGGATTTGGAGAACTACTGCATTGAAGAATGGTCAAAAATCAGTGTTGATGCTTGTAAATACCTTGTTGATAAATATCCCAAACGGTTACAGGCAGTTATTAAGAATAAAGGGCATGCTATTGACTATTAGTAAGAGAGGTATGGATAATTTTGAACTAGTGCCATTATTGTTTTTCTTTGTATAATGTTTCAAACTTGCATAATTTATTTATTTGTTGAGTTTAAATTAAATGCTTATGCTTGATTTATTGTCTGAAATCCCTTTAATATTGTCTACCTTCTGGTTTGAGCAATATTCTTATAGAAATCTCAAAGATCCGAGGGGTATGAATAATATCGGGCACAAGTGTATATATATATATATATATATGGTTGAATTGAGCAGTTTAAAAGGAGGTTTCTAAAGCAGAAAATAATTCCCTATATGTAAGCCTTCTAGTGGAGTACTATCCTGCTTATTCTTGGAAGTAGCAATATCCATCAAGCAGAAAATGCTTTGGATAAGCACAGATTTCAAGGGAGTTCTACTAAAATAGTCATACCCCCATCAACACAGAGCATATCTCCAAGATAACAGAATGAATCCACAACTTCCAATTTTGCAAACCATCCGCAGAAAATTCAGTACAGTTTTAATTGGATAGACAGTAAAAGAACACCTTCCACAGAGATAGTTTACATTTTTTAAAAACTTTTTAACTAAAATTTTATACAGTTAATGCTATTAGTTTAGCTTTAACTCTTAAGACAGTCTTGTAAAGTTCAGTTGCATTGATTAGTTACATATAATAGGACATAGCTATGACTGAATAGCAATGTCAGTGAGTTTTAATGTAACTATATATACGAGGCCTGTCTAAAAAGTATCAGACTTTTATTTTTCCATGCAAAATAGAGATGATAGTACAGCACCACTCTACACAGTGAAGGAAGACACCTTCACACGTAAGTTGGGTGAACTTCTAGCGTGTCAGTCGCTGCTTGTCAGTTGCTGAGTGAGGTGCTACACAACATGTTCATTGGATTATCGATTCTCTCAAGTTGACTGAATGTGTTGAGCAACAGTATTGCATCAAATTTTGTCAAAAGCTTGGTGATCCTCAAAACGAAACCATTCATAAGATTCAGCAGGTGTTTGGAGAAGATGCAATGAGTGTAACACAAATCAAGGAATGGTTCCACCGATTCAAAAATGGCAGCACATCATTGGAGAGTGACCAGCATTCTGGCAGGCCCCAAACTGCTCGGAGTGCAGCTGTTGTTGGGAGAAGCGCGAAATTTGGTGATGCCAGATCATTGTTTGACCGTGCGAGAACTTGCCGAAGAAGTTGGAGTGAGTAAAGATTCCACACATGCAATTTTGCGTGATGATTTGTGGCAGCAAAATTGGTGCCAGGTTGTTGTCGTTGGAAAAAAAAGGACCTTCGAATTCAAGTTGCACAGGACCTTTTGGACACCGCAAACACTGATCCTGAATTTCTGAACATCGTGATAACTAGAGATGAGTCATGGGTGTACGGGTACAACCTAGAAACAAAAAGACAGTTGTTGCAATGAAAGCATCTCGAGTCTCCAAGGCCAAAAAAAGGAGCAAAGCGAAATCAAAGTGATGCGGACTGTCTTCTTTGATATCCATGGAATTGCACATAATGAATATGCACCGGAAGGACAGATAGTGACAAAGGATGTTCTTCAGTGTCTCCATGACACAGTTCGGTGCAAAAGATCAAACGTGTAAACTGCAAAAAATTGGCAACTGCACCACGACAACGTCCCCGCACACACATCACATTTGATCCAATATTTCTTGGCCAACATAAAATTCCAGTCATTGCCAACCTCCCTACTCTCCAGACATAGCTCCTTGTGACTTCTGGTTGTTTCCAAAATTTGACATGCCACTGAAAGGATCCCGTTTTGAGAGCAGAGAAGAGATAATGCAGAATGCGACGACGGAGATAAACACCATTCCAAAAGAAGACTACCACAGGTGTCTCCAGCAGTGGAAGGATCGATGGGCTGAGCATGTGCAAGCACAAGGGGCCTACTTTGAAGGGGATCAGGGCTCAAACTCCGTCAAGTTTATGAAATATTTTTTCTGGACAAATGGTGGATAACCTTTTAAACAGGCTTCATATATATATATATACACAGACAGACAGACGCGTTCATTTTTATATATATATATATATATATATAAAAGTGAACGCGTCTGTCTGTCTGTGTGTGTGTCTGTCTGTGTACATTTCCCTACGCAATAACTCTGTCAATTTTTAGTCTATAGACTCGAAATTTGAAATACCGGGTACTGAGATTTGGGAAAATCGATGTGACGGGTGTCAACCAGAAATTTGGCTGTTAAGAGGTCAAATTTCAACGATTTGACCTTTAAGAACTCTACCAAACTCCTCCGACAATTTTGGGTCTAGACACTTGAAATTTTAGATATAGGTTCCTTGAACATGGATCTAACTTAATAAAGTGATTTGAGCTCGAAATAATAAATTTTAAGAGGTCATAATAGGGGTCAAAGTTTTAAAAAATTAACCATTTTTTTTGTTTTTTTGCTTTTTTTGCACAGCATACACCTCCAAATATATATATATATATACTACCTGTGACCCGTTGGGTCAGTATGTTATATTAGCTATGGAATTAATGAGTGTGATACAAAATAGTTTTTGAAAAAAAAAAAAACTTACAGCCATTGAATTATAAGTGGTTTGCCATACTTATACGTAAATCTGCACTATTCAAATTTTGATATATCGTTTAATTTAAACGCAAAAAAACAAACAATTGGGATGCTGAAAACATACACAGTAAAACAATATGTTGTAAAATGCTCTTATGGTTGTCAAAGGTTAAAGTAGATTTATTTGTAAGAAAATTGCGTTAAAACAACTTAAACGTAATACGGAAATGAACGATGTAAAAAAAATGCAGAAAGTATTAACACTTATTTAGAAAATTTAAACACGAAAAAAAAAAACGATTGGGACGCTGAAAACGTAAACAGTAAAATAATATGTTGTCAATGGGTCAAAGTTGATTTATTTGTAAGAAAATTGTGACAGTATACTTGTAATACAGAATAGTTGCAAAACATCCTCACCCTTCTCATATTAAATAATAATTTCGAAATAATGTTAATATTTCAGTGCGCAGGTCAAAATCTGCAAAAGAAGCGATTTGTGTTTATTTGTTTACATTGTTATGGGTTAATGTTTATGCGCGCATGCGCAACCGGATGTCGTAAACCAGAAAGTGGGTTACATCACTCGTTACAAGGTCATTTGAGTTTTATTTATATATATATATATATATATATATATATATATATATATATATATACACTAGCAGGCTGCCCGGCATTGCCTGGTTGTAAAATGCATTTAAATATTATATTTTAATTCATGCAGATTTCATATTCATTATTATAGAGTTTATTGTTTATCAATCATTATATTGTACCTTATATACAGTAGTGATCTCAAAAAGTAAATGAAAAAAATGATTTGGCTGTCATCAACTAGAATCTAAACCAAAACATATAACTCTCCATCCTTATCTGTAAGCGTATTACCTAAATCCATACGTATCCCAAAAACTGCAAAAAATAATATTGTTTAACATATAACTTTTAATTAGCGCATTCGAAGAATAAAAAGGTATAGTTGATTTACGTCAGGCCAAGGTTAATGTTTTTTCCAATTTTGACACCTCAGCAGCTATTTTACTAAAAATGAAATCGAAAATATACTACAGGTCCAAATACCCTATATATCAAATTTCCACTCTGTACAGCAAATATTCAGAGAGGAGTTTGATAGAGATTTTTCACACACACAACAAGGTCACTTATATATATGGTGGCATCTTCAATTTTAGAAAACTCTCTATATCTGTGTGTCTTCAGTTTTTCAAAGTGTATCTCCTCCGAGATACAAGGTTGTAGAGTAGCATAAGGTGGGTCAAATGATTGCATTTTTTGTGGGGAGTTGTTTGTTTCTCTGTGTGAAAACGGTCTCTACCAAATTACTCTGTCAATTTTTGGACTATAGACTTGAAACTTGATATATGGGGTATTCGAACCTGTGAGACAAAATCGATTTTATTTTCAGTCAGAAACATGATAAATGATCGAACATTTATTGAGCCTTTTTATTTTGAAACAAAAAGATTATTAAAAAAATCGAAAACGTAAAAATATATATATATATATATATGTAATACGTCTAGAGCTGTCAATTTAGCATGATATAATCATAGTTATTTAAGAAATCATTCCACATTTCATCGAACAACACTTTATTAATAAACAATTGTTTCTGCCTGTTTCAATAATATACATATTCATGGTATACACAATTTACCAAAACATTCACGAAGAGGTTTCATCAATGTATAATTCGCATCTTGATTTTCAGCTTTTAACAGTTTAACTACGGGGGGGGGGGGGGACACAATTGTTAAGAAAATGTTATTCGATGAAATATGCGACGATTTTCTGAATAACTATGATTATATATATATATATATATATATATATATATATATATATATATATATATACTAGACTACCCGTGACCCGTTGGGTCAGTATGTTATATTAGCTATGGAATTAATGTATGAGCGTGACATTTGTGACGTAAAGAAAATAGTTTTTTGTGACATAACAGAAACATTTCTATGAAAGTATATTAAAATGAAAAAAGAATATAGATAGATTTCTATGAGTCGTTCTGTTTATAATTGTTTATTTTTGAAAAAAAAAACCCAAAAAACTTACAGCCATTGAATTATAAGTGGTTTGCCATACTTATAGGTAAATATGCACTGAACAGATACCATAATACTTAAAGTTAAATTCAAATTTTGATATATCTTTTAATTTAAACGCGAAAAAAAAAAAAAACAATTGTGTTGATTTATAACGCAAATTAAAAAAAAAACGAACATATTTTCGGGGTTATTTATTTATGTTGGTAGGTTAGAAGAAAATGTATGAATGTTTTTTAAGAAAGGTGTATTACAAAATGGAGAATAAATTAAAAAAAAAAAAGGAAACAGATAATTTAATCGCCGTTGTAAAATGCTCTTATAGTTGTCAAAGGTTAAAGTAGAGTTATTTGTAAGAAAATAACTTAAACGTAATACGGAAATGGACGATGTCAAAAAAAAAAAATGCAGAAAATATTAACAATTGTTTATTTGGGTAATTAAAACGACAAAAAAATTGGGACACTGAAAACGTACACAGTGAAACAATACGTTTTATTGTCACGTTGATTATTTGTTTATGTATGCATGCGCGACCGGATGTCGTAAACCAAATCTTGGGTTACAACACCCATTACAAGATCATTTGAGTTTTATACACACACATATATATATATATATATATATATATATATATATATATATATATATATATATATATATAGAGAGAGAGAGAGAGAGAGAGAGAGAGAGAGATAGATAGATGGATAGATAGATAGATGTTATTTGTTTTTGTTTTTGCAATACTTTTTAAATTATTTATACGAAAGTGTATTTTTACCTAAATGCGAGTTGGGAATAATTTTTCCTTTGACCAATTTGGTACACCCAAATGTGGATCGGCGTGTGTATTGTTTCAGTGGATAATCATAGTTTAACAATATATATATATATATATATATATATATATATATATATATTGTTAAAATATGATTATAATATAAAATTATATAAAATTTACGAAAGAATCGGTAATTGTATTTCAATACAATTACCGATTCTTTCGTAAATTTTCGATTCTGATTCTTTTTAAATCTCTAAATATTTAACTATAGTGTTTTTTTTTTTGTTTTGTTTTTAGTAGGGTGTCGGATTACCGTTAAGACCCATGTAATTTGCATATATTTTCGGAAACGTAAGAAAAATATACTCGTGGGGGAGAGGTAAAGCTATACATTCTAATTTTACTGCTAATTTAAAATCTACAAATATTTATCATTTTATCGTTAATATCAGCAATGGAAAACTGAAACAATAAAATAAATCGTTTTCGGCATTGGAAAATAGGCTAGAAATTTTCCGATTTCGATACTCCAAAAAGTTCCGATTAATCGTCTCAATACTTGATGATGATTTCTACCCACATTATAACAGAATGTACAACTTAATGTACGCTAATGCCAGATTGTACTGAATTCTTCAAATCTAATTGTTATTGTTGTTTTAACCTGAATTTATATAATTACAACGCATTCCACTACGTTTACGTATTTGTTGACCTGTTTTCGTTTTTTTTTTTTTTTTATGTTTACTGTAAATATGTGTTATTAAAAAAATAACACATGCAAATAAGCATTGCCAAATGGGGAGGGGAGACAGCACAACTCTAATGCAATACACATTACGTTTACAAATGCGTTAACATGTAGATAATCGAGATCCAACACGTTGTAGTAGAGTATGTCGCAAGGAACATAAGGCAAGTAATAACTCGACTCCTTATTTTTGTATCAACGACATTTATTACTAAGAGGAATTACCATCACCTCAGTCAATAAAACACAGTCTATACCACTTATGATGCTAGAAAGGCATATATATATATATATATATATATATATATATATATATATATACATATATGTGTGTGTATGTGTGTGTGTGTATATATACATACATATATATCTACATATATATATGTATATATACATATATATATATATGTATATGTATATATACATACATATATATACATATATATACGTATATATACATATATATATACATATATATATATGTGTGTGCATACACTTATATATATATGTATATATATATATGTATATATATATATATATATATATATATATATATATATATATATATATACACTCGTGAGCAAAAATAATGGGCCAAACAAATTTTATGCATTTTATTGCACTAAAGAACAATTGAACAAGGAAACTTAAACGAGACTAATAACACAGAACAAGACATTTACTTTAATAAATGCTAAGGATGAAATCGCATTCCCTTTTGATTTTTTTAAAAGATCAATCCTTTTAGACATGCTCTCAACCAAAGTGGAACACTGTAAAGAGGAGATGCTATTCCATTCGCTTTGCACAGCTTCGCACAGTTTGTCAGTGTTCAAAAAACTTCTTCCATCTAATGCACGAGATATTATGAACCAAATATTCTCGATTGTGTTTAAATCGGGGTTTTGACCTGGCCAAAACATCACATCAATTGAATTATCAGAAAACCATTTTTTGTGACTTTAGCAGTGTGTGCAGGAGCATTATCATGTTGAAAAATAATGTTCTGAGATATTCCCAGCTTCTGGATACTTAGTAACAGTCCTGTTTCTAATATTCGAATGTATTCCTTTGCATTGATTGACTTCTCACATCTAATAAATTCCCCAAGTCCTGCTGCAGTAAAAGTTCCCCATATCATTATCCCTCCATTCCCGTGTTTAACTGTCGTTTTTATGCAACTTGGTGAAAAGCTTTCTCCAGTTCTTCGATTTCACCATTTGGAAGCATCGGGAGCATCAATAACAAGAGAAAATCTTGATTCATCTAACCAGAAAACATTCCTGAACCAGTCTGTATCTTTCTTGCCATAATACAAGAAAAATCTCTTTCTATCATTGATGTTCTTCTTAGATAAAAATGGCTTCTTTGCACACCTTTTAGAAGAAAATTCCATTTCTTTCATTCGTCTAGATATTGTATATCTAGAAAGAGAATTTCCAGTCCCTCTTTTGAATTCTTTGCTATGGTCAACATAAGTTCTCTTTCAATCCTTCAAAACAGATAATTTAAGCCTGTGGTCGTCCTTCAAAGTGAATGCTCCAGGGCGACCAGATCCAGATTTCCCTTTTACCATGTATTTGATTTCGAACCTTTGACCAATTTACTTCACTAGAGAAAGAGATGCTTTCACTTTTTCTTTTCTTAAAATATTCAAAATCTGCTTGCAAGTCATTTTGAACTGCCTTAATCCTGCAATTCGGTTTTTTATATCCTCACCAAGATGTGGTCTTACCATTTTTAGGATTCATTTTTCCACTTATTATTTTATGCTTTAATAATAATGATCTGCAAAATCGAAATTTTCAGTTAAAATTACCAAAAATTCATGGAAAAATATTGAAAAATCAATTTCTTTCTTCTTTCAGTCTTGCCCATCTTTTTTTTTTGGGGGGGGGTTATCAAAACTAAAGCAAAATATGATGAAAGTAAAAATAACAGATAAACTCAATAATTTATTATACCATACCTGTTCACACTAAAACACTTATCACAATATTCTGTGGATCTATATTAAAAAACCTTGTTAAACTTTGTGACATATTTCCATTCTATGGAGGTCAGGTGCGAACGAACACTCCATAATTTTATTATACCATATTTCTTCAAACTGAAACATAATTATCAAAGTATACTTACGCAGATAGATATGAAAAGTCTTTATTAAAGTTTGTGCCTATTTCCATTCTATGGAGACCAGGTGCGAACGCAGACCCCACAATTTTATTATACCATCCCTATTTAAGTTAAAACATACTTATCAAAGTATTCTTATGTACATCTATATCAAAAATACTTGTAAACGTTTTTTTTTAATTTTTTAATTTTTTATTTCCATACTTGTGGACCAGGCGCAAACGCAGACTCCACTATTTTAATGAACCACCGTTCTGGCAGATCAAACATACCCATTCCTGTGTCTCGATACATCTTCTATCATTATATGTAATCAGTTTTTTAAAATAGTCAACCATATAGGAGCCTATTCGTTACCACACACACACACATTCAGCTTTATATTATAGAAGATATATATATATATATATATATATATATATAGATGTCATTCTACTTGTTTTTGTATTTGCAATACCTTTTAAATGAATTCAATTATTTATACGAAAGTGCACCTAAATGCGAGTTGGGAATAATTTTCCCTTTGACCAATTGGGGAGCGGTATATATATTGTTTTTAAAATATAATTATCCACTGACACGTGTTTATATATATATATATATATATATATATATATATATATATATATATGTACATATATATACTTATAAATATATATATATATATATATATATATATATATATATATAAAAAAGTGAAAGTGTCCGTCTGTCTGTCTGTGTATCTGTGTGTGTACATTTCCCTACGCAATAACTCTGTCAATTTTTAGTCTACTGACTAGAAATTTGATATACAGGGTATTGAGATTTGGGAAAATCTATGTGATCAGTTTTCGGCCAGAGATTTGGCGATTAAGGGGTCAAAGTTCAACGATTTGACCTTTGAGAACTCCAACAATTTTCAATCTAAACACTTGAAATTTGAAATATAGGTTCCTTGGACATGGATCTAACTTAATAACTCGATTTGAGCCCAAAACAATCAATTTTAAGAGGTCAAAGTTAAAAAAATTGAACACTTTTTTTTTGCTTTTTTTTTTTGCTCAACATGCATCTCCAAATACCCGGGCAACGCCGGGCACTCATGCTAGTATATCTATAAAAGTGAAAGTGTCTGTGTGTGTGTGTGTCTGTCTGTGTACAGTTTCCTATGCAATAACTCTGTCAATTTTAAGTCTACAGACTCGCAATTTTATATACAGGGTACTGAGAGTTGGGAAAATCTTTGTGATCGGTTTTAGCCGGAAATTTGGCTATTAAGGAGTCAAAGTTCAACGATTTGACCTTTGAGAACTCTACCAAACTCCTCCGACAATTTTGGGTATAAACAATTGAAATTTTAGATATAGGTTCCTTGGACATTGATATAACTTAATAACTTGATTTGAGCCCAAAACAATAAATGTTAAGGGGTCATAATAGGGGTCAAAGTTAAAAATAATTAACATCTGCAATCTCTACTAAATTACTCAGACAATTATTGGTCTAAACATGTGAAATTTTTTATAAAAGGTATTCAGTGATAGGGCAAGCTTTTTCATCGGTTTGGGTCGAAAGTTTTAAGTTACCAATATATAAATGTATGCATGTATGTATGTATGTTTGCATGTTTGCCCAACACATTTTCAACAGAGGCGACGGATTTTCTCAAGATTAGTATCGTTTTGAAGTTCAACCTTTCAGACGACAAATATCGAAAAATTGTTTAAAAACATTAATACCTTCACCTTAAACTGGGCACTTTTCTACAATGAGGGGGCTTCACTTTTTTCCCCAATGTTTTTTTAAAGTCATCCTCTCCTTTCGATTGTCTAGCCTAAATTTTAAAAAATGTCACTTCCGGTTTGGCGGTGGTCGTAACAGCATAGACGTCAGATATTTTTCCCGTTCTTTTCCTCCTTTGCGGTACAGGTTTGAGCCTGCCTTCCTACTACCACTTTTTTTTTTTTTTTTTTTTTTTTTTTTTTTGCTCAACATACACATTCAAACACCCGGGCAACGTCGAGCACCCATGCTAGTATATATATATATATATATATATATATATATATATATATATATATATATATATATAAGTGAACGTCCCTGTGTGTGTGTCTGTGTACATTTCCCTACGCAATAACTCTGTCAATTTTTAGTCTACAGACTCGAAATTTGATATACAGGGTACTAAAATTTGGGAAAATCGATGTGATCGGGTTTTGGCCAGAAATTTGGCGATTAAAGGGTCAAAGTTCAATGATTTGACCTTTGAAAACTCTACAAAACTCCTCCGACAATTTTGGGTCTACGCACTTGAAATTTTAGATATAGATTCCTTGAACATGGATCTAACTTAATAACTTGATTTGAGCCCAAAACAATAAATGTTAAGGGGTCATGATAGGGGTCAAAGTTAAAAAAAAATTGACCTCTGCGGTCTCTTCCAAATTACTCAGACACTTTCTGGTCTAAATATTTTAAATTTTACATAAAGGGTATTCAGTGATAGGACAAGCTTTTTTATCAGTATAGGTCGAAAATTTTTAGTTACCAATATATAAATGTATGTATGTATGTATGTTTGCATATCTGCCTTAAACTTTCAATAGAGGCGACGGATTTTACCAAGATCAGTATCGTTTTAAAGTTCGACCTTTCATACGACAAATATCAAAAAATTGGCTAAAAACATTAATATCTTCCCCTTCAACTAGGCACTTTTCTACAGGGGGGGGGGTCACTTTTTTCGCTGATATTTTTAAAAGTTATCCTCTCCTTTCGATTGTCTATGCTTAATTTTAAAAAATGTCGCTTCCGGTTTGGCGGTGGTTGTAACAGCATAAACGTTAGGTTTTACCCCGTTCTTTTCCTCCTTTGCGGTACGGGTTCGAGCCTGCATTCCTACTACCAATTTTTTTTTTTTTTTGCTCAACATACACACTCAAACACCCAAATATATATATATATATATGCATACATTCATACTAGCATTTCAGCCCGGCGTTGCCTAGGTGTTTGGATGTGGATGTTGAGTAAAAAAAATAAAATAAAAGTGGTAGTAGGAAGGCAAGCTCGAACCTGTACCACAAAGGAGGAAAAGAACGGGAAAAAAATCTGACGGTTATGCTGTTACGACCACCGCCAAACCGGAAGTGACATTTTTTAAAATTTAGGCTAGACAATCAAAAGGAGAGGATGACTTTAAAAAATATCGGTGAATAAAGCGCCCCCCCCCCCTGTAGAAAAGTGCCCAGTTTAAGATGAAGGTATTAATGTTTTTAAACAATTTTTCGATATTTGTCGTCTGAAAGGTTGAACTTCAAAACGATACTAATCTTGAGAAAATCCGTCGCCTCTGTTGAAAATGTGTTAGGCAAACATGCAAACATACATACATACATACATGTTTGGTAGAGTTCTCAAAGGTCAAATCGTTGAACTTTGACTCCTTAATAGCCAAATTTCCGGCTAAAACCGATCACAAAGATTTTCCCAACTCTCAGTACCCTGTATATAAAATTTCGAGTCTGTAGACTTAAAATTGACAGAGTTATTGCATAGGAAACTGTATACAGACAGACACACAGACACTTTCACTTTTATAGATATACTAGCATGAGTGCCCGGCGTTGCCCGGGTATTTGGAGATGCATGTTGAGCAAAAAAAAAAAAGCAAAAAAAAGTGTTCAATTTTTTTAACTTTGACCTCTTAAAATTGATTGTTTTGGGCTCAAATCGAGTTATTAAGTTAGATCCATGTCCAAGGAACCTATATTTCAAATTTCAAGTGTTTAGATTGAAAATTGTTGGAGTTCTCAAAGGTCAAATCGTTGAACTTTGACCCCTTAATCGCCAAATCTCTGGCCGAAAACTGATCACATCGATTTCCCCAAATCTCAATACCCTGTATATCAAATTTCGAGTCTGTAGACTAAAAATTGACAGAGTTATTGCGTAGGAAAATGTACACACACACACACTCACTTTTATAGATAGATAGATAGATAGATAGATAGATGGATAGATAGACTAATAGATTAAACAAAAATATATATGTATACATAAATATATATGGAAACAATTTTTTTTTTTACTGTAAAGATCTTACGCAAATATTATGCAAGTATAAATCATGTAGAATATCTGCATGAATATAATTACACGTAATAGTTAACTAAAGATGATCATCACATAAGAAAACCAAAAAAAACTAATAAGGAATTAATAAAAATGAATGTTTAAAAGAATATGCTAATTAGCTAGATCATTTGCAGATTTATTCAATTCCATGACCCATATATAAGAAAATTGTATTTTCTTTTTAAATAAATAGAAAAGAGGGTATTTAATATGAATATCAATACGCACAAAAGAAAAACGAATTTAAAGGAATATAGATAGATAAATATATATATATATATATATATATATATATATATATAAACATACATACATATATATAATTAATAAATGTACCATACGTATCACGAGCACTTCCGATTCTTTGACGGATCAACTGTTCAGAGAAACAATGGACAAATAAGCTAGAGAAAAAGAAATTCTATTTACCAGCATTTAAAAAACATAACTGTGCTCCTTATGAATTGGGACGAATTTTAGTTAATAACAAAAAAGTAGTATATTTCAAAACCAATTTTAAAAAATCAAAAATACTTGAATTTTTTAGCATTTGAGAAACCAAAAATTGTGATTAGAAACTCATGCTATATTATGCTCATGGTATAGCTGAAGATCCATAACACACAATGGGGATATGCTAAAATTAATTCAGATGGTGATGCATGGGCTGAAATCGAATCAGATTAACCTAATGCACATAGAAATGGTTCAACAATACCGGTTTTTAAATCTAATTTAGTGAAATCCTTTTCTGCTGACTCTTTTTTTTTTTTTTTTTTTACAGAAGTGACTTCATTCCTCTTTCTCACAGCAGAGACATCACGTTATTTTCATGGCAGGTGCTCGAGTACACGTCTATGGTTCCCATCTGTACGACATTCGCAGCAGGCACCCGTCTAGCTACAACAACTGTCAACAATTTCCCTTACTCTCTATCTGAACCAAAAACTAAACGAAAATTCCATAAGCAAAGTTTCTTTCTTAGGACTACCCATCTGCAGAGTACCATACCATACCACAGAGTTGCTTCTCAGCTGACTATAACATGGCTGTTTTCAAGTCTAATGTAAACAAATTTTTGTTGAACCATCCTCTTAAATAATCAAACACTAAATTTCCATTATTACTGATCATCATGGTTTTCTCGCACCGGCCACTTGACACTCATTAACCCTTGTTTCTGAGTCTTGATAATCGGTGAACCCCCTACTCCCAGTAAAAAAAAAGCCATTTTTTTCTTGTTCTCATGTAACGCTAGACAAAATTTTTTTTTTGAACCGAATAAACCTTATAAACTAAGAAAGAACACTAAAAATTTATCGAGGTGGGTAGAATAGTAACTTATCTTGCCTTTGATAACATTTAATTGTCGTGTATTTAAATTTTTGGCCTTTTTGTTTGTTTATTTGTTTGTTGGCTTCTATGCTAAATCCCCCCCCCCCAAAAAAAAATATTGTGAAGTCTGCGATTAGGCTGATCATCGGTAGAATGGAAATCACACACTCCTATCAGAATTTTGGAGACGGACTCCCCATAATCAGATTTATTCTGAAAGAACATTAACCAGAGTCCTCAGATAACTATGTTTCAGCTTAAACAAAGGTGTTTCAATAATAATATGGGGGTCCGCGTTCGCGCCAGACGTTCATAGAATGGAAATATGTTACAAACTTTTACAACTGTAGAATTTTCACCCGCTAATTAACTGATTGAACGATTATTATCGTTCAAACGTGCCAGTCATTTAAACTTTTAATGAAATGTCAGTTTTAAGGCTGGTTACAATTTTGTTTCGAGACTAAAAAATAAAATCGATTTCATACATGTGCTCGAAGACTAAGCAAAATAAACAAGATTTTTAATCGGTTCCTAGTATCGAATTAAAGCAACGTGTTAGTCACACGTACACAACGTGCAGTTGTGCACACATCACATGTGTGTGTGTGTGTGTGCGCGCGCGCACGCGTGTTCGATATGTAATGCTGTAAAAATAAAGTACTTTATTCGGGTAGACAATGCGCGAGCTAAATGACGAGAAACTGGTCGTTTTCTCCCACTCCCTGCTTTTTTCCTATTTCTTTTTCTCTCTCTCCCTCTCTCTCTCTCTCGTTTTTCTCTCCTCTTTAGTCGACTCTTCTGTTTCTGAAGGTTTGAAAAGTACGCGATCTCAAGAAAATATTCCGAGAATTTCGAGGCGCGAGTTTTACCTTGTTGTTTTGGATGAGAAAGAGGAAGAGAATGATGGCGGTGGGTGCTGGGAAAAGTGGATGAAATTTACACGACTTTTACTTTAGGGGCAACACTAAAATGTGAATAAGTTACAATAATACAATATGAGAGGCATTTCTTAACTTTTTATCTACTTTCGGATTCATTCAAAATTCAAAAATATCAGCCCCCCCTGTCTCTCTCTCTCTCTCTCTCTCTCTCTCTCTCTCTATATATATATATATATATATATATATATATATATGGTTTAAAATATAATTATCCTCTGACACGTGTTTCGTCGTCTACGACTCCTCTGAGTGACTGAATCTAGCAAGATTCGATATCGGGACCCCATGGTTAGAAGCCGAAACTATATATATATATATATATATATATATATATATATATATATATATATATATATATATATATATATAACTACTTCATTTACTCACATAAAATTAATATACGAAAGTATAGATTTATAAGATATATATGGCGATTAAGTTACACTGAATATTCGGCGTTTCATCCAGTCTAGGATTCGTCAGGCTTATGCGAGAATTCTGTGGTTGTTTATCGTTTTTATATGGTCCTCTTCTGCTTACTAAAATCCTCAACAGAAGAGGACCATATAAAAACAATAAACAACCACAGAATTCGCGCATAAGCCTGACGAATCCTAGAGTGGATGAAACGCCGAATATTCAGTGTAGCTTAATCGCCATATATATTTTATAAATTACTATATATATATATATATATATATATATATATATATATATATATATATATATATATATATATATATATATATATATATATCTTTTTGTTTAGGAGCTCAATGTATGTTAAATATAACAACAAAGCATATATGGATCTTGGAATGTAACTATACTGTTATTTTTTATATGCTCTGCTATATTTAACATACATTGAACTTTTAAACAAAAAGATCTATCTATCTATCTATATATATATATATATATATATATATATATAGATAGATAGATAGATCTTTTATCTTTTTGTTTAGAAGTTCAATGTATGTTATATATATATATATATATATATATATATATATATATATATATATATATGAGAGAGAGAGAGGGGGGGAGCAGAAATTCCTCTCACATTTTAAACTTTCAACTATATGAACTTATGCAAGTGCCAATGATGTTTTCATTGGTTTGGACTAATGTACATCATGCTTTTATTGTAGAAATGTTCTTGAAGAATGTTTAAACAGATCAGCTTGTATGTATTTTTCTCCTACGAGTTGTTTTCGGTAGTGATTATTTAACCTGAAGAGGGCCCTCATTGCTTGAACTGCTGAATGCCTTTCGCATGGCTATTATATATATATCTGAAAAAAAATTGACTGTATGGGTGTGTGAAGGTTCTCTGTGGCGTCGAATATTTAACGAATTATTCTTTATGCTTCAATTGGTTCTATTTTTAACTTCTCTCGTTGCATAAAAATATCTATTTTATTTTAATTCTGACACATTTTTGTATAGAATATGTAACTCCTTTGTGTGTGTGTGTGTGTGTGTATGTGTCAAAAACTTTTGTTTTAATGTTATTACTCATGGACATTGGGCACCACTTCGGGACAATTCGATGATAAAAGTTAAAGAGATCGCCAATTGAATGATGATCGCCACTACAAATGAATTGAAAACAATGGATCGAAAGGGCACCAGATTATTAAAAAGAATTGATTATCCAAGAGGATGACTCAACAAGTGCTTTTCTCCTTTTTATTACTAGAGATTCACTATTTATCAAGGTCTAAAGGCCGCGCAAGGCTAAAAGGTTAATAAGTGTCAGGAATAACAACATCATGATTGGTAATGACGGTGGTGATTGGGCAGAATTTGATTATTTAGTATTACTACTTAACAAAAATTTGTTTACATTGAACTTGAAAAGACCATGTTATAGTCATCTGAGAAGCAGCTCGTAGGAGTGTGTTCCACAGATGGGTAGTTCTAGGAAAGAAACTTTGCTCATGGAATTTTCGTTTGGTTTAGGTCAAGATAGAGAGAAAACGAAAATTTTGACAGTGGTTCTGTAAATGTAAATAAATGAGTGTTTATTGTGAATGTTTTATGGGGAGGCATAGATTGAAGCTCAGTCGAGCAATTGCTGTGAAAATAACGATAGAGCAGAGAAAGACTAGCAACGTCTTTTCTGTGAGAAAGACCTTATAGGGAGGAGAAAAGAGCATTGTCCACTAGATTTCGAAGCCGGTTTTGTGCCCTGTTAAGGCAAGAAAGTTTACTCTAGGTGTCACCTCCCAAAATAGACCATGTAACAGTACTCCATTTCTTGTATAATTAGACAGGAAGACGACCATGCTGTATTCAGTTGGAAAGCAAACTTGTGGTGTCCTGTTTTACGGGTAGGATGTTCTAAGAAAGAAACTTTGTTCATGAAAATTGCTATTTTATCTTAGTAGTCGTGCCATTATTATTGTATAATTTCAAATGGCGATTGAATGAACAAGGAATATTTTACAGAAACATTGAAATGTATTTTCAACAAGATATGAAACACGGTGCTTGGAGCATTTTGTAAATTAAATACAATTCACAAAGCCAAGAATAAACAAGACTATTAAGAGAAAAACAAGACTCATACAGGATTCGAACCTGTGACTAAAAAGAGACGGGGGGGGGCAAAGTAAGAAAAAAATATGGGGGTGGACAATAACTATGAGAAGAAAAAGCAGAGGACGGGTAGATATACAAAGGCGTTTCCACTTAGAATATTAATAATAGTAAAAGAAGGATTCGGCAGAATGGATAAATCTTAAGAATTTAAAAAATTCAAGAATTGTGAATCAAAGATGACGCAAAATGAAACGATTGGAGTTAAAGAATGCTGGCCACTTGACTTTGGCTTTAATTTTACCCTAGCGGGGGTACCCGGCGTTGCTCGGGTGTTTGTAAGTGTGTGTGGTGTTAAATAAAAAAGAAACCGGGGGGGGGGGGGTAGGATCGAACCCAAAGCCCTAAGGCGAAATTTGAAAATAAAATCGGCCAGCCAGAATGAGTTATTGAACCAAATTAACAGGTGCGCGCCTGGAAGTCGTCGAGCGTTACGACGATGAAGACGACAACGTCAATGACCAGGTTTGTTTGTTATAAGCGAAGTAAAAAAAGAAAACAACGTTTTAATTAAGGGGGGGGCGGGTAATCAAAACATTAAAAAAGACACAAAAAAAACTAACGTAAGGCAAATGAACGATGAAAACAGAAAAAACGAACACGTGCAAAATGGCTTAAATAAGCCTGTTTCGATATTAAAATTTAAAATATCGGTGGGTACCCGGGTGTTTTTGGGTGTGTGGTCAGGGGTGGATAAGCGAAGTAAAAAAAAAAAAACAGAAAAACGAACGTTACGTGAAAAATGGCTTAAATAACACTGGCTCAATATTTAAATTTAAAAAATCAAAAAAAAAACAATAAAACATCTCACACCACGATTCGAACCCAAAACATTTAGATAATGAACCAAGGCCTTAACCAACTGAGCTAACGCGACGTACATGAAATTTATTCAGTTTTTCAACTATTTAAAGTAAATCAGGTCACGACGTCATCTGCGTAGAATCGGTCATTGTCACGAGAGGACCGTTTTTGTTGACCCCCCCCCTGTCGAAAATTGTCGATTTCGGGGTGAAAAAATTAACGTTTTTGGCCAATTTTTCGATGTTTTTCGAGCAAAGGATGGAGCTTCGATGTGATACCGAGTTTGTGAATTTTCGTCGCCTCTGTCGAAAGTTTTTAGCAGACATCCAAACATACACACATACATACATACATTTTCGCTTTTATATATATAGATAAAGAACTTAGAGTGCTTGTCCAGAATTGTCCTCCCTCTTTGAAAAAAACAAAAATAAAGAAAAAGCTGATGTACTCTTGACGGAAAGAAAATAGTGTACACCAAAACTCGTGAATACCTCAAGTAGTTTTATTTTTATAAAAAAATCATCTTAAGCATTTAATCATTTAAGCAAATTTGAGTTTTCCCAATTTCCCTATGTTAAGAATGGCTTTCTAAACTCTTGCAACATTCTGAATTATCGTCAAACTGTTTTCTAGATTGCATCATGAGATCGTCGCTCATAGTTTAGCCATAAAATTTCATTTTCTTATTTAAAAACTAGCATGGAGACCCAACGTTGCCGAGGATTGAATGAATCAACAAATGTTACGCACTTCTAATACTTTTATTGTCATCGAAATCGTTGAAATCACCCATTTTTTTAATCAAATGATTGATTGCCTACTCTTATTGGGGACCTGCCGCACTGCACTGGGAGGAAGCTTCACATGCCTCACTGCAGTGGCTTAGTCCACAATACATTGTAGTTTGCATTGCACTGTAGATAATCTATAGCTGATTTCATAAAATTATTTTGATATAATGACTTGAATTAAAGTTTAAAATTCAAAAGCCAAGTATCATGGTTCAATTGTGCACTAAACAGAAACATCCATTTTGAATGCACCCCTGTTTTATCAAAATATCTACTGTTAACTTTATACACCTGGCCCTTCTGCTTGTTCTTGTGATGTTAATATAAGGATGTTCACTTTGATCAAAATTGGACTGTTCCTTCTTTCATCGGATATTTTTGATTATCGATTTTTGATACTTATCAGAGACATTTCAATACAAAACCTATCTAAGAAAACTCAGATACATAAGTACATTTGTGTTAAATTTTAAAATATAGGCCAAGCCGCTTCAGGGTCCATAGGGAACTCTCTCTCTTCCTCTTTCACAAGCACTCATACACACAGTCATTTAAAAAATAATTTAATTTAATAATTTAATTTAATAATAAAACGACTTGATTAATTTACGTAATTTTTGGTGTAAGATATTTTCTTTCTGACGCTGGTACGTACATCATACAGATTTTTCATTGTTTATTTATTTATTTATTTATTTATTTTATTTATTTATTTTTTTTTTTCATAGGAGGGAATTCTGGACGTGTCCCGAACTTAGTGAGGTTAAATTTAGAAAAATCAAACTGAAAAAGGTGTGTGTGGGGGAGGAGAGGGGGTAGTCTACATCAACGAAGCCCATTTCTCGAACTAACGCCCCGTTTCAAGTTAATCCATCCTTACACAATAAACACATCACCATTTATATATATATATATATATATATATATATATATATATATATATATATATATATATATATACTGCTTATATGTATATGATATCAATCGCAAGGTTAATTAATTTTTGAAAAAATACATTTAGTAATTAACTATTATTTCTTATTATTTTAATTCAATAATTGTTTTGATTTTAATATAGCAAATAGTTCTGTTTCGCAATATTGGTTTTTATTTGCTGGACAAATATTTAGCATTTGTCTTCAAATAGTCCTTTCTTTAGATGGGCCAACTTGATTTTCAACAAATCGTGATCTATTTCTAAATTGCAAGTGAAAAAGCAAATTGATTTCTTTTGCCTTTTCTTTTAGTTACATTTAAAAGATAAATTTTATCGAAATAAAAAAATATTATTATATGAATGAATAAATAAGAATGTTTTTTTCGTGTTTACAACAAAGTTATGAATGAAATGTTTATTGTTTTAAATTAATTCGGAGGGTTTCTGACAGTATTTTATATATTTTTTAGTTTTAACTCATTTGTAAAACTTCACATATTTAAGGGCTCATTGTGGCATCATTTGTCTTGTTCGACTCTATCCATAAACACTATGATTTTCGAACCGATTAAACGCTTTAAAGTGAGTAAAACCACTAAAAGCTTTTCCATGTAAATTTTTAAATGAGATATTCTTATTCAGCATAGTTGAAAACCTATAAAAGTCGTCATTTTACATAAAATTGTGGGGGTGGACCTAATGTAAAAAAAAAAATCCTTTGATAACATTTATTTGTTATATTTTTTAATTTTTGGCCATGCTTTCGTACCTCTGTGGATTGTAATGTTTTAAGTAGTGAACTTTGCAAAGCGATAGCGAGCAGGCAAAGCACGCGCTAGTTGAGGGTGGGGGGAGAAGAAGAAGAAGAAGAAGAAGAAGAAGAAGAAGAAGAAGAGAGGGAAGGGACTCGACAATGAAAAGAAAGAAATACTTAAAAAAAAAAAACAATAAATAAATAAAAATAACAAAGAAAAAAAAAAAAAGATTTCACGCTATCTGGTCTCTCTCCTGGTCTGTTCTCCCTGTATATCTTCCCCATCCCTCCAGCCGAAGCTTTTGATCCATAATTATATCGTCGCAAGCACATAAGTATTCAGTTAATAGAAAAAAATATATCAACAACAAAAAGTATGTGTTCATTCAATAGTACAGCAATAAAAAAAAAATCGAGAAATGACGATGGCGGGGGGGGGGGGGCTGTTTATTTATCTACAAACATTAAAATCGCGTGACTGTTGCTAAGGACGCCGTTAACCGCAACAGCAACACCCTCGCCATTATTTTTAGTTGATAATAACCGACGGGTTTCCCTGATATCTTGAGTTACAGCAATTCTCTCCATATATTCCAGTACTATCCTTTCCTTTCCACTGTCATTATTAATCCATTTGGTGTGCTTGCACATGGCCGTTATGTATATTTACGATGACCACACAGCTTGCACAAATCTTTATCAATTAATTCTCGTTGGTAATGGACGACGGTTTTTTTATGGAACCTGAGTGATACAAAGCGACCCCAATAATATTCAATTGTCTATATATTAATACTCTAGTACATTTAACGTACGTACCTGTGTCACGGTTTCCAGATTATAAATTATTCGATCAGGAGATCCTACTTATTAAAAAAGTAAGATAGAAGATGATAGCATATTATGAATATTAAATTAATATATAAATACGCTAATTTAATGTTCGTAGTATGTCATTACTTTCTATCCTCATTTTTAATAAATAGGATCTCCCGTTCACCAAAGACGCAATGTTAAAAAAAAAAAAATGATGTCACTTTTAAGCCGTACGTGAAACTAAAATATACCTTCTTGGTCTTCTAGCTAGGATCCAAGGTTAGTATCTGTCCTGACTAAAGATGGTATAATGATATCGTAGGGTTTCCATTTGCAACGGGCGCCCATACTATGGAAATATGACTCCTATAAGGATATTGGAGATAAACCGTAATAACCAGATATATTCTAACACTACATTAACCAGATTACTTAGATAAATACTTTTACAGTTTTAACAAAAGGGCTACAATAATATCTTGGGGTCTCCATTTACATTGGACTTCCACAGAATGCCTAGCAGCAATATATTACATGTGAAAGATGCCGCTGTGGAATTTCTACAGGTCCCACTAGTTTATGATGATTATTATCATTGTCCACTCACTAAGAGTGCTCACTGATAATAACCAGTGTGTTTCCTGAGGTCTTTTTTTTAACACAGGAATCACCACTTATCAAGGCCCGGAGGTCACTCGAGAATAAGGGTTAATGGTTATACATTTGTCAATGTGATTATAGCATCGTAAACATAAGTCGTGGGAATTTTGTAAATTGGATTACTTAGGGGGACGGTTCATCATACTTGTTTATGTTGGACTTGAAGACAATCAGATTGTAGTCAGCTGGCGTGAAGTTCTAAGAAAGAAGCTTTGTTTAATAACCGACATTGAACTCACACCAGTTTGAGTTAGCTGCGATGCGCACAGTAAAAACTCAACGACTGGACGTTATGGAAGAAGTCACCAGTTCAAAAAACGAGTTAGCTGCTCCACGCACACTGAAAAACTCTACAACTGGTCGTTCGTTGATTCAACCGACGCATCCAATTAACGCGAACGATGCACACTAACCTCAGTACAGACTCACTTGTACTGGCTCTGCAGACTCGCTTGCAAGTCTTCGTGCAACCGACTTCAACCATACTTCGCTTAGACTCTGCAGACGCATTTGCAGACTAAGATCGTGCAGACTCACTTGCATTCGCTTTCAACCTAACAATGAACAATTGTGCAAACCCGATCGTTCTCAACCAACCATGTCGGACATTTCTCACACCCTTCGTTGTCTACAGGAAGCTTCAAAATATTTTGATTCATCTTCCGGACACTACATAAATGTGCATTTATTACGGAATTGATTATCCAATCAATTTTCTAAGGAGGGGGCCATATCGTAGCCCCGACACCGCGGCGTCAAATCTACTCAGAACAGAATAAATGGCGTGCTGCCTCAACTGTAAAACCCAGTTGCGCGCGCGTGGATGTACAAACATCGTTTCAGCTCCGCGTACATTTCCCTTTCTCCACCCACGCAAATTCGGTGGGCTATAAGCGAAACTTCACCCGTTCATACGGACGTCGTAGGAAGCATCTTACGTCATAAGGATGTTATTCTTTTCATCCAATCAGATGACAAAAAAAAAACGCATAGGTAAAATTTTTTTAACTTGGACCCCTATTATGACCCCTTAACATTTGTTGTTTTGGGCTCAAATCAAGTTATTAAGTTAGATCCATGTCTAAGGAACCTATATCTAAAATTTCAATTGTTTATACCCAAAATTGGCGGAGGAATTTGGTAAAGTTCTCAAAGGTCAAATCGTTGAACTTTGACCCAAGCTTAACAAAATCTCAGTACCCTGTATATCAAATTTCGAGTCTGTAGACTTAAAATTGACAGAGTTATTGCGTAGGTAAATGTACACAGACACACAACCACACACAGAGACAAACAGACAGACACGTTCACTTTTATATATATATATACTAGCGGGGGGGGGGAGTACCCGGCGTTGCCCGAGTGTTTGGAGGTGTGTGTGGTCGGTGAGGGTGGTGGGGTGTTAATGCAAACCTAAGATTAAGCGAAGTAAAAAAAGAAAACCGAAAAACGAACGTTAAAATTATCTGAAAAATAAAGCGGGGGCACCCAGACGGTGGGGGCAATCAAAACAAGAAACACACAAAAAAAAACTAACGTAAGGCAAACGAATGTAAAAATCGAAAAAACAAAAACAAAAAAGGAAACAGAAAAACGAACGTTAAAACTTCTGAAAAATAAACCCCCCCCCAAAAAAAAACACGTGAAAAATGGCTTAAATAAGCCTGTTTCGATATTAAAATTTAAAAAATCGGTGGGTACCCTGGCGTTTCTGAGTGTGTGTGGTCGGTCGGGGTTGGGGGTATTAATGAAAACCTAAGAATAAGCGAAGTGAAGAAAAAAAAAAACAGAAAAACTAACGTTACGTGAAAAATGGCTTAAATAACCCTGCTTCAATATTTAAATTTAAAAAAATCGAAAAAAAAAAAAGAAGACATCTCACACCACAATTCGAACCCAAAACGTTTAGATAATGACCCAACGCTCTAACCAACTGAGCTAACACGACGTACATGAAATTTAGTCAGTTCTTCAACTATTTAAACTAAATCAGGTCATGACGTCATCTGACGCATGTGTAGAACCGATCTCGTCATGAGAGGACGGTTTTGTTGACCCGCCCCCCTGTAGAAAAGTGTTGATTTCAGGATGAAAAAATTAATGTTTTTGGCCAATTCTTCGATATTATTCGGGCGAAGGATGGGGCTTTCATATGAGACCAAGTTTGTGAATTTTTGTTCTGTCTGTTGAAAGTTTTTAGCGAACACACAAACACACATACATACATACACACATTTTTGCTTTTATAGATATAGATGTACTAGCCGTTCAGCCCGGCTTTGCTCGGGACTTATGTACTGTTCGTAACTTGCCCTACGTGAGAATATACTTTATGTAAGATCTCAAATGTTTAGACCAAAGTTTGTCTGAGTAATTTCGTAGAGACCGCAGAGGTCAATTTTTTAAAATTTGGCCCCAATTTTGACCCCATAACATTTATTATTTTGGTCTCAAATCAAAATACAAAGTTTTACCCATGTCCAAGTCTTTAAACCCAAAATTGTCTGAGAAATTTGGTAGAATTTGCAAAGATCAACTTTTTCAACTCTGACCTTTTGGCAGCCAAATTTTCTCCCAAAAACTGATTAAAATGCTTGCCGCATGTCTGAATATCCGTTATGCATAAATTTCAAATGTTTAGATCCAAAATTGGCTGAGTAGTTTGTTAGACACCACAAAGGTAAAATATTTTGAACTTTTATCCCTTGGCAGCTCAATTTTTCGACACAAACCGATTAAAAAGCTTGCCCTATCTCTGATTAGCCTTTATGTAAAATTTCAAATGTTTAGACCAGAAATTGGCTGAGTAATTTGCTAAAGACCGCAGAGGTCATTTTTTTTTAACTTTGACCCCCATTTTGACCCCTTAATATTTATTTTTTGGGGCTTAAATCAAATTTAAAAAGTTTGATCCATGTCCAAGTAACCTACATTTAAAATTTCAAGTGTTTAGACCGAAAATTAGCAGAGGAGTTTGGTAGAGTTTTCAAAGGTGAAATTGTATAACTTTGACCCCTTAACAACCAAATTTCTGGCCGAAAACCGATTAAAAAGATTTTCCCAAAGCTTAACACTCCTTATACTAAATCTCGAGTCTCTAGACTGAAAATTGACAATTGGAGGTAGGGGGAGAAATAAAACATTTGGTAGGGAAATGTACACACACACACACACACATTTTCACTTTTATTTTATATATCTACTAGCATGGATACCCGGCGTTGCCCGAGTGTTTGGAGGTGTGTGTTGAGCAAAAAAAAAAAAAAAAAAGTGGTAGGCTGGAACCCGCACGGTGAAGGAGGAAAAGAACCATATAAATGATATAATGTTTAAATTTGTCCAAATGGTTATGAAACAATTGTAACACTGTGTGATGTTTTTTTTTTATATTTTGTTGCCTTGATTTTTGCAAAATTATGCTCCATTATTAAAACTGATAATCATAAAGCTTAATTAATTGAGTCAATTAATATTGACTTTAATTTGATTGGTATATGAATATTACTGGAATTTTGATATATAAAAATTTTGGTTAAAAAATATTAATAACATATATATAAATATACATACATACATACATACATATGTATATATCTTTAGCTCTACTATTATATAAAAGTCACTTTATGCGTGTGTATGAGTTCCTTCCTTATAGGTTCTGAAACGGCTGAGCCTATCTTTTGCAAATTTCACACAAATGTAATTTATATTTTTAGCAGTGTTCTTATTTATATTCTATACAGAAATTCGTCTGATAAGTATTGAAAATCAAAAAAAATCTATATCCTAAAAATAGTCTTTCTTTCTGATAGATAAAAAAGAATTTTTACAGGGGTATATTTTAGGTTGCACCGGCAAGGGTGATAATGAAATCTCAACAACTTATTTCTTCTTAGAAAACATAGCTCAGTGGTAGAGCATTCGACTACAGATCAAATGATTCTGTGTGCAAGCCCAGGTGTACCTCACCATTTTATTTTAATTTTTTCTTATTAATGAATTCAAATTATGATAAAAGAAAGAGGTACCATTTAAAATCGCCGCAATTCATTTCTTTGCACATTTTAAAACTAAACATTAATCAGAAGTGAGTTTCCAGGGCATTCATTGTCAAGCTCAATCAAATATCAGCTGACGTGATATTGTAAACAAACACAGACGGAATTTGATGGACTACATTATCATTATTATTTATTTTATTTTTTGTTTTTCTTTGCAAATTAGTCCATCGTACAAATTATTCCTCGTAATATATAATATTCAATAGAGGATTGATTCTGTAATAATACATACGTAATCTGCATAAATCAAAATACCATGTTTAAGCATATTGTACGACCAAGCAATGCCGAGCGTCAAGCTAGTACATAAAAATTGTCGCCCTAGAAAAGACAACATGATTCCATTTCCATTTGATGAAAACTGATTTTCTTTTTTTATTGTAAACCATTTACTAGTTGGCCAGTGGTGTACAAATCCCAAGAGCGTTAAGAGCCTTCTATCATGTCTGAAAGTGACACAATGTTCAACATGCAAGATTGGAGATGTGCCGCTGTACAACTCATGCTCTCTACCAATCCAAGTTATGACAACAGGACCATTGCCAGCACCCTCAAAATGCAAATCTGGATGGTTCAACGCTTGAGGGCACAGCTCAATAAAGTTTCTGTTCATGGTTATGGTCTTTGGTGTGGTTTCAAGTGAGGGCAATATTATGCAATTTCACATCTTCAAAGTCGGCTTGAAAGTCAACACCAAAGTGTACCTAGATGTGCTGAAGAGTGTGGTGATCCTCTGTTGCAATCAGGTGGTCGCATGCAGACCCTGGATGCGGTAACAGAACAGTGCCAACCCACAAGTCCAAAAGGACCCAGGCTTGGCTTCAGAAGGAGTGCTACGACTTTGTACCTTTTCTCACTGACCTGAACTCGCTAACCTTCGTTTGGTCATACATTGAGAACATCACCAACATGACCTCCCACAATACTAAAGCAAACCTGATCGCCGCCATCCGCTGAGCTCCTACCGGCGGAAAAGGCATGCTTCTAGTTCCGAACCCGTATCGAGACAGTGATTGAGACTGAAGGTGACTAGATTGAATAGATGTCAGCTCTACTACGTAATCAAGTTACCCAAATTGATTTTTTTTCAGTAAAAGTTTTAAAGTAAAGCTGTACTGTCATTTTCTTTAAGAGGACAAATTTATCGTTCGACCATGTACACACACACACACACACACACACACACATATATATATTGATGAATGATTTGCGAGCACCGATCCATATTCCTGTGGTTAGAGCTGTCGACTGTCAACGCGATAGTTGTAGGTTCGATCCAAGACCAGGGAAAGGTGCTAGTTTAGCCATACTGATGAGTTTGATACAACGAAACAATACTGTATGTGCATGACTATATTAAGCCCCCACTCTTTTGGTTGAGCACTGTTGTAAATGTATTTCACCCACTGCTTATTTAGCGATTAAGCGAAGCTTGTTGTCTGTTTGTAAACCAAGTATTAGCTCGAGCACTGTTAAGTGATGGGCAAATGCTTATTTAATAGGTATTTGCTGAATCATTTGCTGAATCATTTGCGAGCACCGATCGGTAGTTCTGTGGATAGAGCTGCCGACTGTCAATGTGATGGTTGTAGATTCGATTCACGGCTAGGGAAAGGTGGTAGTCTAGCCGCACTAATGAGTTGTGATACAACAACACAGTACCGCATGTGGATTACTATATATATATATATACGGAAAGTGTATATATTTATATCTCATGTCTATTTATTATTATGTGACATGTAGGAATACAAAATGTCATTTGAAAAAAACAAAAAACAGAAAGCAAATAAATAAATAAGGAGGTCTTCTTTATTTATTTTGTTGTGCAAAAATACCCCAACTCGATTTTTAAGGCTCGGCCACTTGTCGCGTCCTAACCTCCACCATTTCCAAGCCTTTTTTGTGAGTGGAGGGGGAGTTTAGGGTCATTATTCCGTGTGTAAGAAATTGAATGTTTCCCAAGTACCCACGCAAGCGAAATGAATACCAGTCTAGTGTGTAGGTGGGTTTATGTGATTTGGTAAAATAACCACATTTTTCTTTCTTCTTTCCGAATGTTGTTACAGGCGAGGTCATTTAGTGCGGTATGTGTTGTTGGTCTAATTCTTCTTACATGACTTTTCAAATAATTAATTACTCTGTTTTATTAGATCATTTTATTTTAAGACTCATACACATTTTGTTAAGAAAGACGAAATTAGATTCGTTCCTCTGAACAAAATTTCCTTCATTTCGTTAAACGTAAATGTGGCCCATCTTGACTCATGTTGTAAAATATATTTCTTTGTCTCTTTTTAATGCCAGTTGTTGTTAAAATATTTTGAAGAAAAAAAACGAAAGAAAGAAATTCCACTGCTTCTCATAGTATTTATTCTATTTCACATTCTGGCTCAATTGTAGCATCAAGACTGTTAGAATATTTTGCCCCGCCCACACCAAAAAAAAAAAAAAAAAAAAAAAGAAAATTAATTGTTAGTCTTGAATTCTATTTTTAATTTCTTGTTTTAACATATAAATTGGTTCAAATTTATATATGTTAAAAATCAAAGTACAATTTCTCAAAAAACATTTTCGGTGAGCAATGAATGAGCCTCATCTTCCTTTTAGCAATTGTAATCATAAAATTAACGTTTTGCTTTCAAATTCGTTAAATTCAACTGAAGCTTTTTGGTTATAAAAGTGTTTATTGTATGAAAAGATTTTTTTAACAACGTAAAAATATTTTTTAAA
This sequence comes from Euprymna scolopes, assembly GCF_053919585.1. NCBI lineage: Eukaryota > Metazoa > Mollusca > Cephalopoda > Sepiida > Sepiolidae > Euprymna > Euprymna scolopes. The sequence goes on from NC_136500.1 coordinate 111,066,478, forward strand.
TATGGCCGCCAAACATTAAAATTCAATTCTCAGCAATTTATTTCAAGACAGCAAATTTAAAAGCAACAGCTAATTTTATCAAAATTAATTGTACATACACGGTTATGGCCGGAAGTCTTTTACTTTTGTGTTTAGCCTTTTTATACCCCCCCTCACGCAATTAATTATTATTATTATTATTATTATTATTATTATTATTTAAAAATTATTAATTGAACAAAATTGTTATAAAACCAATTGTTGTAAGGAAGGGGCCTACAATGTGAGTCACAAATTTACTCCCTCCTCGACACGATATAACTGTAATCTAATTAATATTATTATCATAACTTTTGTACCATTTCAATAATGCTTAAAATAAACTAGTAATATATTTCTTAATTTTTTTCAGCGTACCAAAATAATGAAAATGTGAGACTAAAATCGTGTTTACATCATCGACGCCTTAAACCAACGTTCCTATGTAGTGATCATTTCGAAAGCGTAAACATGCCCGTGTTTAATAAACCTAGCAAAAATCAACTAATAAGATTTCCATGAAATTTTAGATACTTATATATATATATATATATATATATATATATATATATATGTGTGTATGTATACATATGTATGTATATATATAAACCCATTACTTATTTCACTTACCTTAAAGTTGTAAATAAATAAAAAATGAAAATAAAATCAATATTATGTTTAACAAAAAATCAACGTTTTTTAAATAATATACAATATAATTAGTTCAATTACAAAAAAACAAAACAGAATTCTAAAAAAAGAGTTAAATGATATTAAATTTCAGTATTCTCCGATGTAAGGTAATTTTGTCTTAGCCTCTCTCTCTCTTTCTCTCTCTCTCTATATATATATATATATATATATATATATGAGAGAGAGAGAGAGAGAGAGAGAGAGAGAGAGAGAGAGAAAGAGAGCTTCCAAACTTTCAATTATACACGATGATTTGCTAAGAATTTTTCTGCAAAATTCATTTTAAATTTCGAAGGATTGCAAAATAATTCATTGCTTCTTATTTCAATCATAAACAAAAGATTAAAATGGCTGACTTGTTTATTAAGATACGGAATGCATCATGATGGATTTAATTTCATAACTGAATTTGCTTTTTAAATAGGATTTAAAATTTTCCTTTTATTTTACGATGTTACATTAAAAAGTTCAAGTCATATTTGATTCATAGTAAATAATAATAATTAAATGGGTAAACACGAGGAACACAGGTGTTGCGATAGTATGTAACTGTTACCTCCCCTTAGAGAACTCTCTAATCAACAGAGTTTTAGATACACAGCTCCTTCCGTTTGGACGGATTTACGGAAAATAAAAATGGAGGTTGTATCACGACTTCTTGACTATATCAAGTGTCTTGTTTTTCTTCCTTCTTAAGAATGAAAGAGTATTACATGGTGGCAGCAGTGGTTCTTAAAACTAAACAGATGGATGGGATGTGTTAAATATATATGGGCGACATGTTAAAACGCAAAATAAAACAGTATGCGATATGCCACATGGTGAAATAATACATATGACGACATATTACAAAACGTAAGTAAATATCGTTTTTGTCATACATATCTTTCAAATGTAAAACTCTGTGAATTCAATATCCTCTGGAACTAAACATTATGACAATGGCTACGAATGAACCATCTATGTGTTGAACATCTGCAAGCCTAATTGAAGCATTCAGATTTAAGCAACGTTGTAACCTTTATTTCTCAGTCAAAATATTCCATTAAAAAAACAGGTTGACTATATTCTGTTACTGTCAGGAGAAGAAGCCCTTAAAATGTACAACACATGGTCATTCGAAAATGAAGCCGATAGAAGTAACCCAGAAATCATTTGGTGAAAATTCGAAGAAAGATTGCAACCACAATTGAATTTCCACATTGCTCATTTTTATCTGCATCAATATAAACAAACGGAATCAGAGAATTTCAATGACTTTCTAGCCAAATGTAAATTACAGACAGTAAAGTGCAAATTCTTAGATATCCAGGAAACAGAGAAACGACTTATAGAGCAGGTTATATCTGGAACGAAGCATTCAGAACTTCAAAAATAACTTCTAGCAAAGGGTGATGATTTGACACTGTTGGAAGCTATAAACTGTGACAGAACACATGAAGCTTCCATAGACCACATGAAACAACTAGCCGAACTAGACAAACGAAAAGAGCAAGAGATAGATGCAGTGAAATACAAGCATTGTAAATGAAGCGGCTCCCATCCAAATGGAAAATACCCAGCATGGGCTACCATATGTTCAGCTGGTGAGCGAAAAAATCATTGGGCCAAAGTCTGCACCAACAAAAATGAGAAAGCAGCAAAGCATACGCCAACACTCACAACGTAGAAGGAAGCAAATAGTAAACGAGGAAGCCGAGAAATACAAAGGAACTAGTACAAGCACCAGAAACATAGCAACCAAGTGCACTCTGTAAATGCCTCTCAGAGGGACAACAAAGTTTGAACAAATGTCTTTCTACAAACAAAGTGACCGTCGGACAAAGATTTTCACAAACCTTATAATCAAACTTTTCAACCTTCCAGGCACCCACTTTCTGAAAGCTAAAGTTGATACAGGAGCTGGAAAATGTTCCAATACCTGATAAGTGCAGCAGGACAACCACTCCCTGGTGCAACAACAAATAAGCCAATTGTTTTAACAGCATATAATGGTTCTAATATCAAACCGCTCAGATCCATAATAAAAATACCTTTTTCACACAAAGGAAAATGGAAGACAGTCATGTTGTGACAACAGAAGGCCCTACTATCATAGGACTACCAGAGACCTTAAACTGGTAAATCTAGATTGTGCAATCTGGGAAACCCCAGTTTTAATAAAATCAATACAAGATCTGGCAAATATGTACCCAAACTGGCAGTATCGGTAAATTTTGAGGGTGAATATCATATTGTCCTGAAACCAGACAACCACCCTCTTATACATGCTCAGAGAAAATGTCTCATACAGACTGAGTTGGAGAATATAGTAAAACAAGGTGTCATACAAAGAGTAACTGAGCCTACAGAATGAGTCAGCAGCTTGGTTTATGTACATAATGGCAATGGAAAGCTCTGCCTGTGTTTAGATACGAAAGATTTAAACAAGGCCATCATGAGATGCCATTACAAGACCCCTACAATGGAAGAACTTGCAGATAAACTGTCTAGTGTCAAATATTTTTTTTAAATTGGATGCTAAAATGGCTATTGGTCCATCAAACTCGATGCAATCTCATAACTGTTGACTACTTTCAACTCCCCTTTTGGAAGATTCTGTTTTCAACGGATGCCTTTTGGTCTGGTAATGTCTCAGGATGTGTTTATCCACATGGATATGATTCTGGAGAAGTGTCCTGACACTCTAGGGCTGATCGATGATGTCATTGCTTTTGGAGGAACCCAAGAAGAGCATGACAAGAACCTTCACAATTTAATGAGGATTGCACAGAATGAAGGACTTCGTTTTAACTGTGAAAAGTGTGTAATCAATGAGAAACAAATTCAGTTTTTTGGTGCAATCTACGATCAAAATGGTACGCAACTTGATCCCAGCAAGGTAACAGAAATAAAAATGCTACCTAGTCCATTGAACACCACTGCCCGCAGATGATGTTGGGAATCATCACGTACACGGCACCTTTCATTCCACACCTGTTAAATTTCACAGCACCATTGAGAAATCTCCTAAAAAAAGAAGTGGAGTACCAGTAGAGAGAAAATCATCAGAGATCCTTCCAGCAAATCAAGGATCTAATTGGCAAGGATATGTTGCTGTCGCACTTTGACCCTACAAAGCAAACCATCCTCCAAGTCAATGCATAAAATAGAAGACTTGGCACGGCTCTCCTTCAATAAGGAAAATCCATAGCATTTGCATCCACATCTTTAATAGAGACTGAACAATGCTATGCCAACATAGAGCAGTAACTCCTTGCAGTTGTTTTTGGCTATGAACGATTCTGGACTTATATCAAGTGCACTCCAGGTGGAAATGATCAACTTAAAACATTTGGTTGCAACTCCACCTCGCTTACAACACATTCTGTTACGTTTGCAAGGATATGATATGATGATTGTATATTGCCCTGGAAAAGATATGACATTAGTGGATGGATTGAGGCTACCAAATAAAAAAGCTAAAGAAGCTACTGACTTAGACCTGAGGATGGTATTTGTTCAATTTTCAACCCCAAAACTAGCTCAGTTACACCAAGCAGCAAATGAGGATGGCACAATATGTGAATTGAGAAACAGTATTCTAAGAGGTTGGCCTGACACACAGAGAAGTGGACAAAAATATGAGACCTTATTGGCCCTATCAGGACGAACTGTCCATTGAAAATGGAATATTATTGAAATCAAACAGAATAATAATACCCAAATTAATGCAACCAGAGGTATTACAAAAAAATACATTACGGACACCAAGGGATGGAGAAATATAAACTGCGAGCAAAAAGTTGTGTTTTTTGGCACAACATTAACAAGGACATAGACAACATAGTACAACAATACAACATTAACAAGGACATAGGCAACATAGTACAATAATACAACATTAACAAGGACATAGACAACATAGTACAATAATACAACATTAACAAGGACATAGACAACATAGTACAACAATACAACATTAACAAGGACATAGACAACATAGTACAATAATACAACATTAACAAGGACATAGACAACATAGTACAACAATACAACATTAACAAGGACATAGACAACATAGTACAACAATACAACATTAACAAGGACATAGACAACATAGTACAACAATACAACATTAACAACATAGACAACATAGTACAACAATGTACCAGATGTCAGCCGCACAAAAAGTGCAGAGAACTGAACCCTGAGGCCATGGCAGATATCGGCCACCGACTTATTTCACAACTTTATGCCCATTTTCACATGATTACTCCAAGTTCCCATTTGTGAGGTTGTTAAAGGACTTCTCCAGTCATGAAGTTATCAAACTGACAAAGCAAATATTTGCAGAACAAGGAGATTCCAGAGAGAGTGATAAGTGACAATGGCCCACACTTCAGCTCTATCCATTTCAAGCAATTCGCAAAAGAATGGAGTTTTGAACATCACACGTCCTCACCCAAGTTTCCGCAGTCAAATGGTTTCATGCCTGTGTCCACGCAGTCAAATCCAATGGTTTTACTGCCTGTGTCCAGACAGTAAAACCATTGCATTCAAAAAAGCAGCTTCAAGTGGTTGTGATTTGAACATGGTATTACTATGTCTGTACTCGGCTCCTCTAGATCATAGCATTCCATCACCAGATGAACTTTTATACCAAAGGAAGCTAGCTGGGAACATCCCAGTCAAATGTACCAACAAAAACACCAACAAGAAGATAATAACACGACTGTATCAGAGGCAAGAAAATCAGAAGATCTACCATGATGAACATATAAAAAAGCTGCTCAAACTGCACATAGGGCAACCTCTATGTGTTTTAAAGAAAGAAGTAGGCAAGTGGTCTCCTGCACTTGTCACACAAATGAGCAGAGAACCAAGATCGTACATGGTACAGACCCCTTCCAGAAAAAACTCTTTGTTGAAATCGACAGCACCTTATGGTAGACTCCTCCAGAATCACATCACGTCCTGAGGTACACTCAATTGAAATTTCTCAGGAACTTACCAAAGACTGTTCACCCAATATAGAGACAAACAACGCACAAAAGCAAGTCACCTTTTAAACAAACACCTCATGGAGTACCAGATACGGACACCTACAACAAACCTACAACAGTTAAAACCACCAGGTCTGAACGCATCATCAGAACCCCCCAAAAATTTAGAGATGGGACAGTTACTAATTCACTTTTTATTTTGTCTCATCGTTTCATAAAATTTTCCTTTTCTTATCTTTTCCTCTAATCATTGAAAGAAGGAGAATGTGATAATATGTAACCATTACCTCCCCTTAGAGATTTCGCTAATCAACAGAGTTTAAGATATACAAACCCTTCCGTTTGGGCGGGTTTATGAAAAATAAGAATGGAAGTCATATCACTACTCTTTGACTATATTGAACGTCTTGTTTTTCTCCCTTCTTAATAGGTATGTGCAAAATGAATGCTCAAAATGTATAAACATTTTGACCCTTCCCTTTACTTAAAAATTCACAAAAAAGTCAGGAAATTAACCAATTTTAATTAAATTTTCAGTGTTAATCAAATAATGATCATGGAATATATTGAACTAATTATTTTTATTTGAATCCAAGTGGAAATGTATTATTTTGTTTAAACAAAAAACACCTTTACTAAAGTTATGGTTTTCAGTAGTAAAAACAAAAAAATGAATGAATTTATTTTTGCTTTTACGTAAATTGTAACAATAAAAAAAGAAAAGAGAATTTTTACATGAACATTACGAAAAAAGCCTCTAAAGTCCGTATTAATGAATTCAATATAACTCGAAGAAAAATTAATTTCTATAACTACCGATATTATTATTATTGAATTAAGCATTGTTTATTTAATATTTTCACACAAAATAATTATAATTGCAAAAAATATTTTTACTTTTTTTTTTTTTAGATTACATATTTCATGTAATTTTCATATTAAGATTTTAATATTTTCCTTGCTTGAATGAAGTGAAACTTTCGGATTAACATAATTTTTATATAATCTTGAAAAATATTTTTATTTTATTTTAAAAGCAGGAACACAGAAAATAATTAAATTAAAAAAATGGGGAAAATTATACAAACGTTCACGATAGGAATGTACGGATACACGGCTGGGGGGGGGAGAAAGAAAACCAGCTCTCACTTCCTCCCTCTAACTACCTGATGTCATTTTCAGACAGCCGACTTTCTGACATTTACACGACTTTATTCATTTACGCTTAATCGAAGCTAGAATTTCTCGCTTCGAGGAGGCTAATTAAGTCATTTTTTGTACAAACAAGGTGTTTTTTTAAATTTTTTTTTTATTATTATTTAATTCAATATCTTTGGACTTTACATTATCGTTGAAATCGACCTATAAAGATAATATTCATTTTTCAAAGGATTTTACAATGAATTTATTTAACTTCAAAATTTAGCTGAATTTGTCAGCTTCCGAATCTCGCCGTGGAAACATTTTTCATTAAAACATTTTTTTTTTTTCACGTGTACAATTTTTTTTTTTTTTTTTTTTAAATTAACTTTAGTCTTTAATCTTTCAAATACAATCAAAAAGTAGTCGAAAAAAAAAAATGATAAACCGACTTTCAAAACTACATCCCTCCATCTTTTTTTCCGCCATTATTGCCCGTACCTACAACAATGAAAGAATATTACAGGCGTAAAAGCGATCGCATGATTTTATTAATATAGAAAACTAAGCGAAATCAAGTTGATCAAATATTCTGTGCTTAATAAGAAAATCAAATTTTATTATGAAGTGAAACGGGATACGCTATTTTTTGATCCGCCATTTTTATAAATAAAGTGAGATAACTCGATTCGAACTATCGAAATCAAAATCAGCTTTGTAATAGATATTTACGGTGCCTATGCACTTATGTTACTGTGCTATTTTAAAAAAATAGTATTTTCAAGTTAGATTCAAGTGTTACGATATCTTTTTTTCTTCTTGTTAAATGAGTATAGAATAATCACAAAACACCCTCTCATCCCCATATTAAAAATGGCTTTCTAAATAATAACGTTATTATTTCAGCACGGTAACATAAATGCATAAGTACCCAATTTACAGTATTTTTTACGACCTAATCCAGCAGCGTAGTATAAACACCCCCCAACCTCCCCATGTTAAGACTAGCTTTCGTAATAAACACTCCCTAACCTCCCCATGTTAAAAACGGCTTTCGATATTGGGGGTGTTTATTCTAAAAGCCATTCTTCACATGGTGAGCCATTCTTCACATGGTGAGCCTAGCCTCGCCATTGGTGAATTTGAATTGGTGAGGTTGGTTTTTTGGTAAATTTTCTGATTAGGTCTACCTCCACAGTTTTCTTTTAAATGACGACTTATGAAGGTTTTCGGCCATGCTGAATACGAAAATCGCCTTGAAATTTTGCAAAAATAAGTAGTTATCGAGATATAAAAAGTTGTATTATGCATTATATTCTTTGGCGGACATCGTTTTTACGCGCGTGCGCGCGCTCCATAAACAAATCTACGCGCGTAACAAAGATGGCCACCAAAGAATACAATCCATAATACAACTTTTTATATCTCGATAACTAATTATTTCTGCAAAATTTCAAGGCGATTTTCGTATTCAGCATATGGCCGAAACCCTTTAAAAGTCGTCATTTAAAGAAAATTGTGGAGGTGGACCTAATCTGAAAATTTACCGGGTTTTTTTTTATACTACGCTGAGTTAGGTCGTAAAAAATAAATGCCCAATTTACTATTAAAATCGTTATAATTCGGCAAAACTGATCTACTAAAACTACTAGATCAATTAACGTGATTTTTGGGAACATGGCATCTGCGTTCTGAGATAAGTACGTACATCATATTTTTCTTTTCTTTTTTTTTTTCTTTTTTTGCAATTTAATTATTTTTCTTGTTTAATTTAATTAATCTAATTGTATTTATTTGCCCCCCCCCCTCCCCGAAAGCAAATTAAACACAAGATCGTTTTTAATGTGGGGTTAAACCAGCTCCCCTAAAACAAGAGTAAAAAGGGGGAACTCTGGTTGTGACAAAAAATAATAATTGCCCCAGTATAGAGGGTTTCCCCTCCATGGACTGGTACAACTTATCTTAAGTGCAGAACAGTTACTACACTTTGATCCCGGCCCGAAGGCCAAAATTTAAGTAATCTAAATAAAAACCTCTAAATGTCCACATGCTTACAGCGTTGGCAAACATGTCCTGTTGATATTTATTATTTCTTTTTTTATTTTTACCAAACAAGCAACAGTTTTTGTTGTAGTTTTTAGTTTTGTTTGTAAAGTCAAGTTTTGATAACAAGTTTTACTCATGTCGTTGTGGGACGGAAGAAAAGTTTGTTAAAAAGAAAAAAAAAACCCTAACATTTTAAGATAATTGAATATGGATGTTTGAAAAGAAGGAATTCAAAATATTTAGTCTTAGACTTCATTGTTGTTCAATACTTTGCTGAGGAATTATATTTATTTGGTTATTGGAAGGTTTTAATTCATTTTCCTTTGTTGACGATTTTAATTTTATTCATTTAAAAAAAAAAAATAGGCGAACTAGTAAAACAGTGCAGACAGGAAATAAAACGAAAGAAAGAATTTTAAGAGGGAGGAAGGGGTGAAAGAAAGAAAGGACGACGAAATTTAAAAACGAAAAGAAAGAAATACTTTATTGAATGAAGAAAAAATTTTAAGAAGGAAAAAGCGAAAAATATGACGAAAGAAAGACTCGAATGAACGAAAAAGGTGAAAAAAAAAATTAAAGAACTATTTTAAAGAAAGAAAAAAAATCAACGGGAGAAGTCTTCGAAAGATTTTAAAAGAGAAAGAAAGAAAAAAAACACAAAAATGAAACGATTTTTTAAATAGACAAAATTTGAAATAAACTTACGATTTTGGCGAACCTGTACGAGACTGCCCAGCCCCTAAAAATGCGTGTTTTATACCATTTTAAAAACTTTTTCGACGATTGTCAGATTACAGATTCGATAATCATATTAGCAGAAAAAATTTTGAAAAAAAAAAAAAAAAAAGTAAGACTTAACTTTCTCGTTATAGCCACCGAACTTACTGTTTGTTTCTTTACCGACGTGTCACGTGATAATAAGAAAGTGAACCCCCTTCTTAAAAGTTAATTATTATTATTTTTTTTTTAATGTCTTCTGCTAATATGATTAATATGTCTAATCTATGATAATCATCGGAAAAAAATAGGTAACTAACGCATTTTAGAGGGTGGGCACTCTCGTACAGGTCCGCCACGATCATTAAGGGAGAAGTTCCTTCTTTCCTAAAAAAAAATGTACACAATACAAAATCGATAATTTTTTGAATTTGGTCTTGAAAAGATTCATTCGCGGAGATGTTATAGAATCAAAGAAATGGGGGGGGGTACGAACGACATTAAAAAAATGAAAGAAGCAAAGCAAAGCACAAATGAACAACAAATGAAAAAGAAAATGAAAAAAAGAAAAAATATTCAAAAAAGAAGAATAATGCTTCTGTTTAGAGGAGAATAATAAGAAAGAAAATGAGATAAATAAAAAAAGAAGCAAAAGGAAGAGAAAGAAATATGGTGTGTGTGTGTGTGTGTGAGA
>NC_136500.1:111084270-111124270 GCF_053919585.1 Euprymna scolopes
ATATATATATATATATATATATATATATATATAGGGTTCCTTCAGTCTTTGACAGACTATGGATACCCACGAAGGGGTGCCCGCTCGTGAAAGTCTTATTGGCAGGAGGTGCGCAATCTCCAACCACACCTTTCCTGAGTCAACATTGTAAAATATCAGTGGCAAGTGAAGTGTATATACAGGACGACTGGAAACAAATGCCGAGATAAGCGGAGAGCACATACAGCACCTAGAATTCCCAAATGGTCACCCATCTGGTACTGACCAAGCTCAACATTGCTTAACTTCAGTGATCTGATGAAAACTGGTGTGTCAATGCGATTATGCCGTATATATGTACTTATATATACACCTATATATGTATATTTATATATATATATATATATATATATATATATATATGTATATGTATAGATATATGTTTTTTTTTTTACAAAGGAATCACCACTTATCAAGGCCTGGAGGCCAGTCAAGGATAAGGGTTACTGAGTCTATTGTTAGTTGTAGAAATTTGGTAAATTGAATTACTTAAGGGGACGGCTTATCAAGAACTTGTTCACATTGGACTTGAAGATGATTATGCTGTAGTCAGCAGAAAAACAGAACAGTTTCACAGGCGTGTAGTGTCAAGAGATAAGCCTTGTTCATTGAATCTATGTTCAGGCTTAGGCATAGATAAGAGATGGGTGAAATTATTGATAGTGGTTTCAGCTAAACGGGTGTTTTTCATAAAAGTTTGGTGAGGAGGGACGATAGATTGGAGCTCAGACGAGCACTTGCCATGAAAATAACAATAAAGCAGAGACAGACTTGCAACGTCTTTTCTGTAGGAAAGAGGTTGTAGGAAAGAAAAAATAGCATCCCTCACTAGGCTACAAAGTCTATCAAGACAGGATAAGCTGCTTCTAGCAACTCCTGTCCAGATCCTTGGATGTAGTTGGCTCTTATACAGGTAGAGAATTGCATCAGCGGTGAGATATCTACTGGAGTGGTAGAATGATCCCACCATTTTTCCAGTGACCTTGGCAATGGATTTGATGTACATGTTGCATTTCAGATCAGGAGTAAAGCTCAGACCCAGAAGTTTGTCAAAACATTGAGCCTCCCAAAAAGGAGCCATTCATTTCAATTGATGCCAAACAAGGATCAGAGCGTTAATGATGTAAAGATAGAAACTTGGTTTTAGATGCATTAAAAGTAACCACCCACCTCTTTCCTCATTGCATCATCTGCTTAAGATCAGAGGAGAGAGAATCAGAGAGAACTTGGTCATTTACGACCTTTGAAGTGTTGCCATAGATGTCGTCAGCATAAATGTCTACAAATGATGTTAGGATGTGATTTGGGAGATCAGGAAGAGAGTTGGGCCCAGGATGAACCTCTGAAGGACTTTAGCATTAATACTGTGAGTTTCTGATTCTTGCCCATCAACAACTATTCTTATGAACCTATCAAAGAGAAATGATTTAATAATTGAGAAGACATTTCCAGCTGTATCATAGTTGGAGATCTTGTTGAATAGCCCTTTATGCAGCATCCTATTATTGATATGTCAAGAGCAATTGCCCTAGAAAGGAAGCCTCCATCGAGAGTTTCACTAATCCTATGAGATATAACTGCTAGCACATCTGCTGCAGATCTAGCAAAACAAAAACCATATTGCATGTCACTGAGGATGTTATTTTTACTGAGGTGGTTAACACAGATTCCAGCAACTTATGTCGCACAGGAGACTGATTGGTCTGTACTGAGAAGGAGATGACCGATCACCTGAGTTTTTTATACGGGGCATACTGATGAGGTTTTCCAGAATGTTGGAAAGCAATTCTCCTTAAGACAAGGCTTAAACAGCTAGTTCTGGTTGAAGCTTCTTCAGCACTATAATTGGAATGCCTTCAGGGCCAGTTGCTTTACTGAAATCAAAGTTTTTGATTAGCTTGGCAAAATTACACAGATATTTGTATGTTGCATAACATGTTTTCAGACACAGGAGGAAAGACAGGGCGTTGGCGGCATTGGTGGCCTTGGTCGAATAGAGTAGAATTAGCTGCAAAGTTTTTGGCAAAGAGTTTTGCTGACAAGATTACCTCAGGTCTATTGATGATGGTTGGGATAGAGCACACGCTTCTGTTCAGGACCCTGTTTGTTATTTGCCAAAACTGGTAGGAGCAAAGCCGCTGTTCAGCTACTTTGGACTTGACGGATTGAGAATACAACTCTCTTACGTTCTTTATTACTCTTTTGCAGTGGTTGTCGGCAGTCCTGAAAGCGGTTTTACTCTAAGTACATCTGTTATGTTGGAAGCAATGGAAAAAGTGATTTCTGTGCACAATGGCAATAGCACATTCTGGAGAGAACCACGGCTGGCTGTTAGGTTTCTGCTGGAATTTTTTGGAGGGTGTGAAGCGGTCTATACTTACAATTAACCATTTCGTCAGGTCTGATGCTATAGAGGACACTTCTTTTTAAACATGGAATGCAGGAGTAGATCTTATATAAATGTACAAAAGCTATTCCAGTCAACCATAGTGTCGATATGCTGTACGATGGAGAGGTACATCTGAGAACTTATGAAATTTTGTTTTTATCTAAACTGAAACAAAGAGTGGCCAGAAGATCTCAGTGGAGACAGAACGAAGAATGAACACAGCTCAGGGCAAGTTGTGAGAAAAAGGTCTAGGAAACTTGTATACTGATCGTCAGTGTTGGGCACACGTGTGGGTTTATGAACAATCTGAGTAGGGTCCTAAGCAACTGAGAAATCCTCTGTCTTATTTGAGTGAGCTAACCATTCCACATTGTGAACATTGAAGTTTTCACAGACGTAAATGTTAGCTAAAGGATGAGCATACAGGATGTGGTCAATTTTTTTCAGATATGCTCTTAATGGTAGTAACTCTGCTGTTGTGGGGGCGATAAAGGGCAAATATAAACACAGTGGTGTGAGCAAGTGCAATCCGAAAGCACATGCAGTATAATTTAGTCTTCTAGAACATAGAAAGCCATCTCTAATGTAGGCACACATTTCATGTCCATGGCTTTCTTAGGGTCAGATTTTGATGTTAGGTTAGAATATCCTTTAATTACAAACTCATCTAGGGAAATAGTCGGTCCAATGCCAGTTTTGCTTAGGAATAATATGTCTGGTTTAGTCTCCTGTAATTGGGCTTCAACCTCTAGAAGGTTGGAACGTAGACCCCTGATGTTGGAGAAGGAGACATGGCAGTGGGGGTCTACATTAGAAGCGGGAGTTCTGGGTTTAATCGTGTATTCTTTGTAGAGGCTTTTCATGATGGAGTTTTGGGATTTGTGGAACAGGTTGACAGACTTGCTTGGAGCAGGGCAGAGAGGGAAAGTAAGGGAGAAAAAGAAGCATAGAAATATTTTTTTTAGCACATGATAATGGTAAAGTCGTAGCAATTTCCCACTAATATGATATCGAGAAACCCCACCAGAAGCTACTTCATGGTCTAGAATCAATTCACCAAATGGCAATATAACAGCCCCAGTACTTTGCACCTGCTGAGAGGACGGCCTCCTTAGTGGTTTATCCAAGATTCAGGTCCATGACTATCAGGTGGATAACGTCAGCCCAGATAAAACGTTTACCTCCAGCACCCTTATTAGTGACATGTCCACAAGGATAGAAATAGAAACAGAAAATTTCTAACATCTCAGGCGACTGCTCACGCAAAAATACTGCCAACCTAGAATACAGCTTTTTTCTTCTCCCTTTGTCAGAAAAATAACTCATTCTAAATGAGGACTGAGGGACAAATTAGGAGAAGTGAGAGTTACAAGAGCTGCCGATAATGCACACACACACACACACACACACACACACACACACACACACACACACACACACACACACACACACACACACATGAATCTAATTTTCTAGTTTTTAATTCTTTTCCGTTTGAACCCTATATATTCTAAAAAAGAAAGACTGCAGATGCCTCTCTACACAAGAAATATTGATTCCATGAATTGGATTTTACTCCGGCATTTCACAACACGATTTTTCTATACAGACTTTTCATTCCTTTTCTAACCTCGGATAATTTTTTTAAAAAAGATTCCAAAGGATATCTTACAAAACTCTTTTTTGGACTCACTAACCGCCACATCTCTGGTGAATTTTTGGATAACACTGGATATTTATATCCATATATATTGGATTTTGCTGAGTATTCCTTTTCATTTTATCTATAAACTTATACTATTCTTTCAATTTTTTTTCTCAAATGTTTTTTTAAAAAACTGAGCTCACCAGCAAAAATAGATACTTATCTATACTTACCTTTTGTTAACTTTTTTCCTCTGAGGAGAAGAGCGTTTCTTTGAAACTACATGGAATAAGGAACCTTTCACCTTTATTTCATATATTTTGTTTGGAATAAAATATTTGAAATTTATTTCTACAATATCTTGACTTTATATGTGCGTGTGTATGTGTGTGTGTGTGTGTGTGTGTGTGAGAGAGAGAGAGAGAGAGAGAGAGAGAGAGAGAGAATGGAAGATCTTAACACTCCCAGTGAATGTGTTACTCACTCTATAAAATATGCTAGGAAGCAGTAACCAGATAAGAAGTTAGTTAATTTTGATATCGCGGCATTCAAGATACGTTCGAGTGTCAATATATTATTCTTACATTGTTCCGTTGTACAATAAACTTGTTATAACTTACTCTGTGTGTCGAGTCTTATTATTTTATATCGATTATATTCCCCTAGAGATATATCAGATTGGCGACGGAGCAAGTGTTTTTATTCTTTGTTATTATCAGTTGCACTAAGAATCGAACCTTCAGTCCCCAAAAGATTGTCACTTAGAAATGATTATTAATCAATGCTTGTATTTGTTATGTCACATGTTCATGTGGAAGGATTGTGAAAAAAAAATAAAATAAAAATAATCCAAATAATGCCATTCAAATGTTTTCTTGTTTTGTTGATGGATTTTTTAGATGCGGATTGATAATTTCGATTATTTGGATCATTTGAACTACTTTTGAGCGTTATTTTCACAATGTTCCGGCCGATGTAATCTATGGCCTTCTTCAGGTATATCTTGTCGAACTCAGGAATCTTTCTGTCGAACTCGAATATGTGCATGGTATTTTAAACGGAACTATTTATTTAATCCAGGGGGCAGCTGTCTTAAGCAATTCTCAACTGTATTCTTAGTATCAGCTGCACTGAAGGTTGAATCTGCAGAAGAGTGTTACTTAGTACCGAATTTTACCAAGTATTTTATCCACGTTTTACCCGCGTGGATTAAATAAGGGAATCAGTTTGGAATTCCGTGCAGATTCCCGAGTTTGACATAAGGATTTTCGAGTTCGACAAGATACACATGAAAAAGGTCGGAGCTATATCGGTCGAAACGTTATGAGAATAACATTCAAGTTTAAAATGGTCGTCTGAATAATCCAAATATACTTCTTCATTTTGTTTTTTTTTTCTTTCGTTTTTTGAAGAGCAAATTTATTGCGTAAATAGAGCCGACAGAATTGATTTAAAATAATAATAATAATAATAATAATAATAATAATAATAATAATAATAATAATAATAATAATAATAAATAAAAAAAAAAACGAAATTCAAATTTGAGATTACACCGGAAGTTAACTTCAAGGGTCATGTAACATAGACAAACAAACCCCTTTGGCAAGTTCCTGTTCTTTGTTGCATAGTGATATACAATTACGTTCTACAAAACCTCTAATCAACAACACAACGTTTCAAATAATCCTCTAACTTTTTATTATAATGATGACACGGCGACTGGTATTCGTTTTTCATTATGATTATAATATACTGTTACAGAGGGTTCATCTGACATAGGAGCTGCTCGGTGCGCTCTATCCTGCCTTGATAGAGTTCAAAACCAGCTTCGAAAGCTAGTAGGTAATGCACATTGTTCTTCTCTGTAGCTTTTTCCCCTACAGAAGAGACGTTGCGAGCCTATTTTCAGGGCAAGTGCTCGTCTGAGCTCCAATCTATGATTCACCCTTGCCAAACTTTTACAAAAACACTCGACTGGTTACAACCACTATCAACATTTCTTCCCACTCTCTATATATGCCTAAATCTAAACGCAGATTACATGAACAAAGTTTCTTTCCTAGAACTGCCCGCCTGTAGAACACCGTTCTGTCCATGGGCCTGCTTCCCAGCCGACTACAGTATGATAGCCTTCGTCTAATGTAAACAAGTTCTTGTTGAACCGTCCTCTTAAATAATCAAATTGTACCTAACTTACACCATTAACGATTACTACAATGCCATCTTATATTCATTAACCCTTATCCATGAGTGACCTTCAGGTCTTGATAAGTGGTGACTCCCCCGTAAAAAAAGATAATTATCAGACAACACCGTTTTCATAGAAATACCTTTTATTTGGGTTGTGTTGAAAAGGAATTAAAACAGCTAAGATCCAATCTTTGCCATTTAGTAGATTTACCATATCATTGGCTATTTGGGAAAATATATTTGGTCGAGGTTGATGCTGTAAGAAGTAGTCTGGCGATTCTTGTGTTCCGACCCCTGGGCTTTTGATTGACTAGTGTGCCAACCACTCCAATAGTACACCTGTCTAAATACAGAAAAAGAATATAGTATATAAAAATATGTTACTGATCCATTATTTTTTCCGTAGTTACCAGTAGAGCCAAATCTTTGTGTATGTTCTATCATAAACTATCCATACCTCAACATATCAAACTGTATAAAAAACTGTACATTCATAAACTATCACATGCATTTTCCGTTTATTCACCAGATTTTGTGCCTATTTTGAATCATCATTTGTCTTTATCGCCGCCATATTTATCTTGACGAAAATTCAAAGTTTTGTTTGCCTGTTTGCTTTCTATTTTTGTTTGTTTTTCGATATTTAAAATTTGAACCGACAACTTTATGGCAAAAAATGCGGGGTACTATTTTCCTTTCTTTCAGTCTTTTTTTTTTTTTTTGTACTTTCTCTCTTACTTTTCTTTCTTATTTTTATCAAGAATGGAATTCGAAAACTTTTACAACGTAGGCGGAAAGGTCATAGAAAGCCGAGAAAAATACTTTGATTATATATATATATATATATTACGTTAGATTGTTTGAAACAGGAAAAATGGAAGTTAACAAAGTCAGTCAAATTTTAAACAAATAAAATGACAAAATTAATCATTTTATTTACTATATCTCCCTTCAATCTAGCCCCCCTCTCTCTCTTTATATATATATATATATATATATATATATATATATATATATATATATATATATATATATATATATATATAAACTCTTTTTCTCTATCCTCATTTCTCTCTTTTCTCCAACTATGATTTTAGTAGTATTAATACTAATGGTGACATTTTCTATCGTTCATAATAAGGTAATTCATTTTTCTGTTTTATAGTTAATTACATTAATTTGAAGTGTTAATAGACACAAACACACACATAATGCCTACTAGACAATAGCCCGACTGTTTAAACTTTCTCTGTACAGGGGTTTGTCAGGAGAACCTGGCATAAAGATAATTTTCTTTACAAGTAAATCTTGACCAAATATTTAGTCTTCGTGGCCCAAATAAGATCTCGTTATAGTCAATCCGCACTGGCTTTTAAAAGTAACGATACGCCTTCTTTAAATGATGTTACCTTAAGTAATAGCACGAAACTGGATACTCCACCAGACTAGATGAATTCTTGTCGTGGATATCCACTACGACCAAAAGATCACAAGGAACATACACTATAACATATTTAAATGGTCAACTGAGGTGGAAAAATTATGTTCTCAACTTCTTTATTAACTCAATGTTTGAGAGGTAAATGGAGAACTTTAATGGAATGTATCTTATACGGAGATTAAGTGTTAGCTTAAGAAAAAGGGCCCGTTGATTTCTGAGAACTTCGACTAAAATAAAATGAAACAAAAAAAAGGGAAATAGAGCGAGTGAGATAGAGAGAGAGTGAGAGAGAGAGAGGAAAGAGAGAGCCTGCGAATGTGTAAATAAAATCGGAAGGGTCAAATATCAATGGAAACTTAGTAAGAAATGAGTGAATTGGTGTGTAAATTTCAAATTATGAGTAACCAAAACAATAAAAATTAATTTTGTAAGCATTACACAATGCTCTAACCAATATTTTATTATGCATTTTTGTGATTAAAATACATAGAAAAAAGACTTAGGGCAGCAATTATCCACTGACATGTGTTTTGTCGTCTACGACTCATCAGAGTGGCTGAATCTAGCGATATTCGAAATCGGGACCCCACGGTAATGAACCTAAACCCCTCACCGCTCATCCATCTGGCACGACTGTTTGGATATATCGCGATTTACTTAGATGTTGTTTGTTTTTGTTTTTGCGATACGTTTTGAATGAATTCAATTATTAGTATATTAAAAAAGCTTGTAACCTCAAGTTTTTCATGGAATGTTTAAGGATGAGCACCATTAGTCACACAACTTACATCAAGCCAATAATCCAATTCTTGCCAAACGCATCACAGCATTGCATTGTCAATGGTTGCAACAACTTCTGTTATTCGAACCTTCAGTTCAGCCATGTCTCTTGGAATGGCAGGCACATTGACCAGTTCTTGCACAAATCCTCACAATCTGCAGGGTGTGAGATTTGGAGATCTGGGAGGCAGGGCATGAGATTGTGATCATCTTGTCCAGATCATCTAATCCATCTGTATGGCAGTGTTGTGTTCAGAAACTGTCTAACACTGAGGCTCCATTGTGCTGGCGCCTCATCCTGTTGGAAAATGAAGTCATCAGACTCTTTCTCACTCAATTTATCCATTAACCAGTTTTCAGCATGTTGAGGCACATTTCACCAACGACTGTTGCTCTTTCAAAGAATAGTCCATAGACAGCTTTCTTCGACATAGCACAAAACACATTTACCTTTGGAGAATGTTGCTGATGCTCAAGAAGTGAGTTCTCAGTATATGATAATGTTATGCTTGTTACCTTTGCCATTTATGTGGAAAGTTGTCTCATCGCTAAAAACAAGCCAGTTGTCAAATCCGTCATCTTCCATCTTCTGTTGCATTGTAATGTAAAAGTCAGGACGAGCTGGTTTATCAGTGTCCTTCAATTTTTGGATTGACTGTATAGCTTGTAAGGTGTCATATGCAGTTGTCTTCTTAAGACATGCCAAACAGTTGTTGTAAGACGTTGAAGTTCCCTCCTGGTTCTTCTGATCAATTTATGGGGGCCCCGCTGGAAGGCAGCTTGAACTTGTTCAACTACATCTGAAATTGAGGGGCGTCCTGTTCTCTTATGTGGGCTTAAGCATTCATCCGCCATGAATTTACCATCACACTATGGACTTCCTTTCTGGTGGCTGTTTTCCAAATTATTTGTGAAATGCACGTGAAACAAGTGTCCATAATTCAATTTCTGCAAATTCAAACACACAAGACGCCTTTTATGGTTGAGTGAACGCCAGTATTGGATCTGAAAAGAAAAAAAAAAATCAACAACTTTACAAAAACTTAATAAATTTAGCTTTAAAATGGCACGACTTTCATCTTTTCATAGTTAAGCAGATATGAGGACTTGAAATGTAGCAAAGACTTTTGGAACACTATATATATATATTCAACGTTATTTCATGTGGTTAATGGTAGCCGAATGGATACGGTCTTGCTAATCGAGACAGAGATGGCTCGTGTTGCCGAATTTGAATCTGTCGACTGATGTTAATCGTGACATCCTGCACTGAAGATTCCCGAAAGGATGAAACACTAGTGTCTGTAGGTATTTAATTATAGTAAAAAAAATAAGTATGACAGCCTCTTTAAGAAACTTGTTTCTTATCGTTGAGCACTTTCAGTTGAATTTAGTCGGTCAATTTAGCTCTTATGCATAGATCATCGTATAACGATTAGATCACTGTCTGACTTACGTAAAGAACATTTAAAATTAAAATGTTTAAATTCAACGTTATTTCACGCGGTTAATGGTAACCGAATGGGTACGGTTTTTGCTAATCGAGCCAGAGATGGCTTGTGTTGCTGAGTTTGAATCTGCCGACTGGTGTTAATCGTGACATCCTGCACTGAAGATTCCCAAAAAGATGAAACACTAGTGTCTGTAGGTATTTCATAATTATAGTAAAAAAAAATAATTATATATATATATATATATATATATATATATATATGCAATAAAAAATCTTGTTATTGAAAATTTATTCAAATTTAAAAAAACAATATTGTAAACTTGTAAGGAAAGTATACAAAATTTTAATCATCAGACAAAGAGTACAAATAAACTAGAAAAACTTTATTCCGTGGAGTTTCGAAGAATGCAATTGTTCTCATCAGAGGGAAGAGGTTTGCAAAATATACAATAATTTTTGCAGATTAATGCATTAAAGGAAACAAACAATATGAAATCAATCATATTTGCATCAAAAAAGTTATTTAACAGTTAGTGGTAGTTTATAGGGACCCAATGAGATTAAGAAAGCAAGAAACGGGAAAAAAGGGGGAAAAAGGATATGATAAAATTCCAATAAGAAAATCCAGAACAGGATAAATCCGAAATGAGTCCATTAAAAATCCATTTGGTAATCTATAAGAAAACAGAATTATAAATGGCCAGGGTTAATAACAACTTCCAGAAAAACCATCAGATCATGGAGAAGTAGTTTCATTTTTTTTTTTATATAAAACGTTTTTACAAAAGTAACGTAGAGAAAAGTGTTAAAGTGGAGACTCAAATTGAATACATATATATATATATATATATATATATATATATATATATATATATATA
Source organism: Euprymna scolopes (assembly GCF_053919585.1). Classification (NCBI taxonomy): domain Eukaryota; kingdom Metazoa; phylum Mollusca; class Cephalopoda; order Sepiida; family Sepiolidae; genus Euprymna; species Euprymna scolopes. Next base: position 111,095,089 of record NC_136500.1, read on the forward strand.
TATATATATATATATATATATATACTAGCATGGGTGCCCGGGTGTTTAGAAGTGTATGTTGAGCAAAAAAAAAAAAAAAAAAAGCGGTCAATTTTTTAAACTTTGACTCCTATTATGACCCCTTAACATTTATTGCTTTGGGCTCAAATTGAGTTATAAAGTTAGATCCATGTCCAAGGAACCTATATCTAAAATTTCAAGTGTTTAGACCCAAAATTGGTGAAGGAGTTTGGTAGAGTTCTCAAAGGTCAAATCATTGAACTTTGACCCCTTAACAGCCAAATTTCAGTACCCTGTATATCAAATTTTGAGTCTGTAGACTGAAAATTAACAAAGTTATTGCAAATGAAAATGTTATCAGACACACAGACACGTTCACTTTTATAGATATATAGACTAGCATGGGTTCCCGGCGTTGCCCCGGTGTTTGTAGGTGTATGCTGAGAAAAAAATAAAAGTCAATTTTTTAACTTTGACCCTTATTATGACCCCTTAAAATTTATTGTTTTGGGCTGAAATCAAGTCATTAAGTTAGATCCATGCCCAAGAAACCTATATTTAAACTTTCAAGTGTTTATACCTAAAATTGTCGGAGAAGTTTGGTAGAGTTCTCAAAGGTCAAATCGTTGAACTTTGACCCCTTAACAGCCAAATTTCTGACAGAAAACAGATCAAATAGATTTTCCCAAATCTCAGTACCCTGTATATCAAATTTCGAGTCTGTAAACTAAAAATTGACAGAGTTATTGTGTAGGAAAATGTACACAGACAGACAGACACACAGACAGACAAAAAGACACGTTCACTTTTATAGATATATAGATATATATATAAAAATGTATGTATGTATGTATGTATGTATGCTGTACTAGTGGCGAAGCTAACATCTCTCTATTTTATGTGCTGTGTATTTTGGATTGTTTTACTCTTTTATTCATGTTGAATTCACCTATTCGTAACAACCATCATCATCGTCATCATGAATGCTCCTTCATGTATATTCTACATGTACGTGTATGTGTACGTGTGTGCATATGTATGTACATGCGTGTATGTATGCATGTATGTGTGTATGTGCATGTTGTCTTGTGTGTTTGTGTGTGTTCTTGCGTATGTGTGTTTGCGTTCATCTGTATGTATGCATGCTTGTATGTGTACATGTATATGTTTATTTCGATATGTGTGTGGGGTGGAGAGGACTCCCAAAAGCCTTGTTAAGGCAACCCCTCTGGGTGAAGCAAATCTCTGATTAAAAAAAAAACATAAAGCGGGAGACTAGTACCCGCATTAAGCTGGTCTGCAGTTTGACTTGTTGCTGGCTATCTTGCTCATGCTTGTTGCTGGATCTCAACATTTTGTAACAAGAGAGAGACTTAGCTGTCGTACAAAGCTAAAACTCTGTAACATAATCTTTGTATAGATACTTCCTCCGGCATTTGTCTATAAAAAATTGTCCGTGGCGATGGAAAAATCGTTGAACGCATGTATCCCTGAAATGCTGGAAGCATGTAATAATTGATCTGCCATCATTTTATATATGTATATGTATGTATGTTAATATATGTACTAGTGTATGTATGTGTGTGTGTATATCTATTTGTATATGCATGCATATATGTATGTGTGTATATATTTTTATGTATTTATTTATTTTTGTGTATATATGTTTATGTGTGTTTGTATGTATATACGTATATATATATATATTTGTGTGTATGTATGTATATGTATATGTATATATGCATATATATGTATGCATATAAGTGCATATATATGTATGTGTAGGTATATGTAGGTAACTTTATTTGTATGTATGTATATGTGCATACATGTGTACGTATATGTATATGAATATGTATGTATATGTGTGTATGTATTTGTATATGTTTGTATATATGTGTATGCATATGCATGCATATGTGTGTATGTATATGTTTGTATGTATGTGTGTATGGATGGATGTGTGCATGTGTGTATGTTTATGGGTATGTATGTGTGCATGTGTGTATGTTCATGGGTATGTATGTGTATGTATGTGTGTATGTGTATATATATGTATGTATGCCAAGAACCGTCTTCAATGTCATGTCTGCTTGAGCGTGTGAATTCGCTGGCAGGACTAAAAGAAAAAAAAGGTTATCTTCGGGCTCATGGACTTTCAGTGACAGAGGGAGTGGCACTCGTCTGACAAGACGTTCAATCATCATGATAACTTAGCCATGCTGACGGCGGCTGATAGCCAGAAGCATGCTTGTCTACCGATAACTTTTATGTACATAAAAGTATTTAAATATTTAAAAAGAAAATTTTTAAAAACATAACGATAACAAATCTTACACACACGTGCACGCACATATACATTTATTATTATTATTATTATTATTATTATTATTATTATTATTATTATTATTATTATTATTATTATTATTATTATTTCAAGTCAAGAATATTAAGAATGAATTATAACAGGGTTTATACAAGAGTGCTCAATATAAACTAGATTAACATATACTTTTTTATTTCTTTTTACATAAACAGGTATATATCGCTACACAATCATAAGTATGTTTCACTCAACTAGTTATAGATAACTAGAAACTTCATCAGATGACGTTGCTTTTCCAAAAGTTCAGTTCTGAATGGATTTTAAAGAAAGTGCACAGAAGTTCTGATCAGGAGAGCAATCACATGTTATTAAAAATCAAATTAATATAAAATAAAAATAGCGGCATTTAGTGAATGAAAAATAAAAATAAAAGACAAAGCAATAAGAAAACAAGCAAAATATAAAGCACAAAAATTACTAGAAAATAGAAAAATTTGCATAACTTTCAAAATATTTGTTCAAATTCCACAAAAAATCATGTAAATAAGGCACCTTGTTATGCTCTTCCAGTGTACCAAATTTCATTTCTGTACGTTTTATAGCAATTTCAAAATGAAAAAAAAAGTATTGACCTGCAATAAAGCGATACACAGTGTTTATAACAATATGTCTGGTTTAAAAATCTAGGGAGGTTATTCTATATTTTTGGGAAAAGATTTTGTGGTTATATAAACGATGTCTTTCGTTATTTTTTATTATCCAAAATGCTTGAGTTCTACAATTACAGTTTTCTTTACTCTTAAATATCTTATTTCTATTCTATACGATTAACTGGAGGCAAAATCATTTGGTGAGTTTTAGGTGCTAATCAGTCGAAATCCTTGTCCCTGTAGATAGGTATTTTTCAACATGTTTTTTTTTTACAAAGAAAAAAGATATTCATATAAAGCTCTCAGATACAAATGTTTGATGTTTTACCTCCTGGTTCAAATATATATGAACATAGTGGGGAGCCTACCTTTGAACATACAACATAAAGCTTCCCATTGTTAAAGCAAGGTGAAGTCAATTTGAAACCAACCACTACCAAGCTTATGTGTACTGATTTATGGTAATCGTTCAAATAAGAGCAACATTCATTTTATATGTACCATAAGAAAAGCGAACATGAGGATATATTAAGAGTCGAATTTGCAGCACAGATTTGATTAGTAAACATATTTTGTGTAACGGATGCGTGAAATTAATTGATTAAAAAAAAAGAAAGCAAACGAATTAATTCAACCACAAAACGAAAAAATTAAAAAAAAGGAAAGAAACTAAAATAGAAAAAGAAAACTAAAAAAAATTTTTTTATTTAATTTCTTTGTTGTGGGTAGGTACAAATGTGATTGCTTCAGTAGAAGAAATATAAAAAAAATGATTTTTATTTATGTGCCGAAACAAGTAGTATTGAAAAATCTTTCGGTGTTATGCATAAACAAAATATATTTCAGAATTTATCGTGGGGTGTCAGTTTTCTACAGGGTGAAACGATAAATTTGTCGCCCTAAAGGAAACAACACTACAGCTTTATTTTAAAACTTTTATTGAAAAAATCAATTCAGATAACTTGATTATGTAGTAAAGCGGAAATTTATCCAATGTAGCAGCCTTCAGCTTCAATCAATGCCTTGGTACGGGTACGGAATTAGGAGCGTGCATTTTCCACAAGCACCGGTGGGAGCTCAGCGAATACTTGGTGGATGGTGGCGATCAAGTTGGCTCTTGGTGTTGTGGAAGGTCATGTTAGTGATGTTCTTGATGTATGACAAAACGAAGTAGTCCAGCTGGTTCAGGTCCTGCTGTCAGACACAGAGTCTGCAAGCGGCCACTTGATTGCACCAGGGGATCACCACACTTTTCAGTACATCCAAGTACACTTTGGTGTTGACTTTCAAGACGACTTCGAAGATGTGGGGTAGCATGATGTGGCTCTCACTTGAAACCACACCAAAGATCATAACCATGGCCGGAAACTTTGTTGAGCTGTGCCCTCAAGCATTGAACCATCGCATTTTGAGGGTGCTAGCAATGATCCTGTTGTCATAACTTGGATCGGTAGAGAGCATGAGTTGTACAGTAGCGCATCTCCTATCCCGCTCATTGAACATTGTGTCACTTTCAGACATGATAGCAGGCTCCTATCACTCTTGGGATTTATACACAATTGGCCAACTAGTAGATGGTTTGCAACAAAAAAAGAAAACTGGTTTTCATCAAACGTCAATGGAATCATGTCGTCTTTTCTAGGGCGACAAGTTTATCGTTCCACCCTGTACATAAACGGCTTTCTATTTCCTGGTCTTTCTAGTGTTTGGAGCAGTTAAGCATTTTTTAAAACTTTCATTCATCCCAAATGAGATCTAAGGAGTTACTATGAATTAGCACATCCTAATTAGGGAGTTGTGTAGTAAGATGCCTGTTTACATTGCATGTAACCTTCTGGAGACTGGTACAGTATGGGAAACAGAAAGTAAGGAGAGAATTCCAAAAGCGGCCAGTTTGAAGAAAAAAAAGCTATTAGAGTCATAAGGCCTCCAGTATCTACTTATATATCTACAATAAAGGGTATTTTTTTGCTGACTGGCAAATTGATTGGGGGTATTTACATGCATGAGTGTAGCAAATTCATCAGAGCATATTTCATTAAAGTACTTGACAAACAAGCACAGGAATGCAACATTGAAGTGATGGGACAGGGGCTGGAGTTTCGTTGATAGTATGAGACTTATTAGATTAGAGGCTCTTTTTTTTTTGGACTAGCTCAGATTTGACAATACATCATACATGTGAGAACGGTGACTTTGTATAAGCACGTAGATATCTACCTGCTGATACAATTCTCTGCCTATATAAGAGCCAGGTGCGTCCAAGGATGTAGTATTGCTGCCACATCTGGGCTGTAGCTGCTAGGAATACCTTATTCTGCCTTGACAGAGTTCAGAATAGATTTTGTAGCCTAATGGGGGATTTCCTTTTCTCTTCCCTGCAACCTCTTTCTCATAGAAGAGACGTTGCAAGCCTGTCTCTGCTTTATCGTTATTTTTAAGTACTAGTCTGGGCTCCAATCTATAGTCCCTCCTCATCAAACTTTCATGAGAAACACTTGTCTAGCTGAAAACACTATCAATAATTTCCCCCACTCTTTATCTGTGCTTAAACCGAAATGTAGATTCCATGCACAAAGCTTTTTCTTAGAACTGCACACCTATGGAACTCTATTCCGTTTTCCAACTTTCTAGCTGACTACAATATTGTCATCTTCAAGTCCAACATAAACAAGTTCTTGATGAGCCGTTCCCTTAAGTAATCCAATTTACCAAATTTACACTTCTAACGATTACTGTGATATTGTTCTCTTGACCACTGTACACTCTTTAACACTTATCCTTGAGTGGCCTTTTGGCTTTGATAAGTGGTAACTCCTTTGTTAAAAGAAAAAGAGGGAGTCGATTTTTTATGCAGTAGCATTGCCAATGTTTTCTAACTGGTGATAGTGGAGTGGGTTATTCTACATTCGTAGTGTGTGGTTCTATGACGTCGTCATTCGAACATATGTTATTAGTAAAAAAAGTTAACCGTTCTAAAAAGTTATAATAACCCTCAAATGGTGGTTTTACTCAACAAAAATGTAAAATGTACATATTATACTGGCCCCATTTTTAGTTTATAATGTATAATGTTGACAAATTAGGAGAGATAACTTATCACGATTTTTTTTTTTTTCAAAAATATTTCTTTGGAAGAAAGTTTTTCTAGGAAACAAAGATATTAACAAAAAATAGCATCAACTGATTTTACCCCAAATTCAGAATAATTGAAACCGAAAATTATTTTTTTAAATATATTAATACACGATGAAATGCACATAACATTAATGAGCAACAATAAAACCATCATTATGGTTTTATTTTTTCTAATGTTGTGAAATTAATCCCCTAATAACAATTCTAAAATAATTATGAGTCTGTTTTTTCCCTGCCTGACTAGAATCTTAATATTTGTGTTTGTGATTTAGAATAGTAGGCTACATCCAAGAAATTGCGAATAGACATGAAACACTTTCAAAAACAGAAGTCATTAATGGTAACTTATTTTTATAACGTTAGTAACTTCTTACATGAAGTAGAGCAATATCAGTAAAAATAAGTTCATTAACAATGAATAAATCAACTTCATAAAAACTCGTTGTTAGAAATTGGCGCACAAAACTTGACGAGGGTCCCAGAAATTATAACTTCTGACAGAAAGTCCACTATAGATATACGACGACAGTGTTTTTTCTTATTGTAGTCACCGAAATTATTAAGAGTAAAATGTCCTTTTATGGTAAGTGTCTTTGGAACGATGGGGTTTTTTTAAGCATCAATAACTGAATAATGAGTCGAGAAATTAATTACTGTAAACATTAGAAAATATTCACCATTTTGAATCAGTTGACGTAGTCTGCAAGCAGTTCACCAATTAGCTATATTCTTATAATTCAAAATATGCAAAGAAAAATATATGAAATAGAGAGCTAGGGCGAGTAAAGAATGAAAGGGAGCTTTCATTATTCAGGTTGGAAGGGAGCTTTCATTATTCAGGTTGAAAATGTATCGTAGGCTAGAGCGTAACATAGAAATGTGAAAAATTAAAGATAAATTATATTAATGCAAAAGCATAATCCTATGAAAAGTTTTCCGGTGACACTTCGCACAATAGAAGTAGATTTTAGAATGAGAGTAAAAAATAGTTGCAACCTTGGCTGTAAAATTCTGTGTTGAGAGAAGTAGCTTACCTGATTAAAATCTAAGAATTTTTTAAAAGGAACAAAATGGACGCATATTTTCTGGAAACACACACACACACACGGAATTGATATAAGAGGCTGGTAGAACAAATTAGCATATGGAGATTTTGGTTTAAAATCTATAAGCGTCAATGAAATCGGAAAAAAATACTTTGTTTTGTTATATAGAAATAATGTATCTATCTCTGCTCGTCGAACAGATTGCTTTTAGTACAATCTTCCTGGCTTCTTTGTGGCGATTGTAATATGCTATGGATTTTCGCTTTTTTATGAAAATTATTTTTATTGTCTAACATTTTGGCAATGTCTGCATGTCAATGCTTTGTCAGGACATGCTATGTTCAAACAGTAATTATATGCATTCTTTTTGATCTCGGCCAATGTAGTAGTTTTTATAACAAGTGTTTCTCTGTTAAATATCTTCGTCTACATATGATATTGTGTAAGCTAACTTCTTCCTGTCGGTTATGATTTTTCAATATAATAACATCAGTTTACAGTTACGGTTTATGCATTCATTTTTGGTTCTATGACTTTCAATTTTTACTTTTTCTATTACTTCAACACCACTATATAATCCAACTGCGTATCATACTGCTGTCTGTCTCATTTCTGATTGCAAAATTAATAGTCTAATAGTAGACTGAGTAAATAATCGTCTTATTATTAACTGAATAATTGATCGTCTTATAATTGACGAAGTAATTGAATTTAACCTAGGCGGAGTAATTATTCGCCTTATTATTAACTGAGTAATTGATCGTCCTATTGTTTACTGGGTAATTGATCATCTTATTATTAAAAAAGTAATTGATTGTGTTACTTTTGATTGAGTAATTTATCGCCTTATTATTAACTGAGTAATTTATTGGCTTATTATTGACTGAGTAATTGATCGTCTTATTATTAACTGAATAATTATCGTTTTATTATTGACTAAATAATTGATCATATTATTGACTAAGTAATTGATCGTCTTACTTTTGACTGAGTAATTGATCGTCCTATTATTGACTGAGTAATTCATCATCTTATTATTGACTGAGGAATTTATTGCTTTATTATTGACTGAGTAAGTGATCGTCTTATTATCGATTGAGTAATTTATCATCTTATGACTGATTGAGTAATTTATCAGCTTATTATTGACTGAATAATTTATCAGCTTATTATTGACTGATTAATTTATCGGCTTATTATTGACTGAGTAATTTATCGTCTTATTATTAAATGAGTAATTTATCGCCTTATTATCGGTTGAGTAATTTGTTGACTTATTATTGATTAATCGTCTTAATATTAACTGAGTAATTGATCATCTTATTATTAATAATGTAAGTTATCGCCTTATTATTGAATGAGTGATTTATCGTCCTATTATTGATTGAATAATTTATCGTCTTATTATCGACTGAGTAATTTATCATCTTATTATTGATTGAATAATTTATCGTCTTATTATCGACTGAGTAATTTATCATCTTATTATTGATTGAATAATTTATCATCTTATTATTGACTGGGTGATTTATCGGCTTATTATTGACTGAATAATTTATCATGTTATTATTGACTGAGTAATTTATTGTGTTATTATTGACTGAGAAATTTATCGTGTTATTATTGACTGAGTAATGTAGAGCATTATTATTGACTGAGTAATTTATCGTCTTATTATTAACTGAGTAATCTATTGGCTTATTATTGACTGAAAAATTTATCGGTCTTAATTGACTGAGTAATTGATCGTCTTACCTTTGACTGAGTAATGCATCATCTAATTATTGATGATGCAATTTATCGTCTTATTATAGTCTGAGTAATTTATGGCTTTATTATTGACTGAGTGATTTATTATCTTATTATTGACTGAATAATTGATCGTCTTATAATGTACGAAGTAAGTGATTGTTTCATTATTGAGGAAATAATTGATCTTCTTATTATTGGCAATAATTGATCGTTTAATAATTGACGAACTAATTACTTTGAGGAGTAATTGATTGCCTTATAATTGACTGAACAATTGATCGACTTATGATTAACGAAGTAATTGATCGTTTTATTATTGAAGTCGTACAATTGACAAAGTAATTGATCTTATTATTATTGCCGTAGTAATTAATCGTCTTATAATTGATTGAATAATTTATCATTTTATGATTGACGAAGTAATTGATCGTTTTTTTTATCGAGGAATTAATTTATCGTCTCATTATTGACTGAATAATTGATCGTCTTATAATTAATGAAGTAATTGATCGTCTTATTGTTGACTGAGTAATTGATCGTTTATTATTGACAGAGTAATTGATCATCTTATTGACGGAATGATTGATCCTCTAATTATTGATTGCGTAATTGACTGTGTCATTATTGATTGTGTAATTTATAATTTCATTATTGACTGAAAAATTGATCGTCTCATTTTTTTGTGATAGTGTGTGAAGAATTTATTGTCTCATTATGAACGGAGTAATTGATCATCTTATTATTGACTGAGTAATTTATAGTTTCATTATTGACTAATGTGTAATTGATCGTCTTATTATAGACGAAGTAATTGATCGTTTAATTATGAATTGATTAAAGAATCTAGCGTTTTATTATCGACGGAGTTAATGATCGTATCTTTGTTGACTACTAAGTAACTGGTTGTATCATTATTCAGTGATTATCTAACCACGGACGGAGTAATTGATCGTATCATTATTGCCTGAGTAATAATTATTACTCACTGAATAATTGATAGTCTTATTATTGTCTGAGTAATTGATCGACTCACTATTGATGGAGTAATTGAGAAATTCATTGACTGAGTAATTGATCTGACTGAGCAATGGATTGTATTACTATTGACGGAATAATTGATCGTCTTACTATTGATAGAATAATTTATCGTATCATAATTGAGTTATTGATCGTCTCATTTTCACTGAGTAATTGATCGTCTCATAATTAATTGATTGATGAATTCATTGTCTTATGGACGGTGTAACTGAGCGTTTTAATATTGTTTGGATAATTGATCGTTTCATTATTGATTACTGAGTATTGGATCTTATTTATATTGAGGGAGTAATTGATCGTCTTATTATATCTGGAGTAATTGATCGGCTCATTAATGACTGAGTAATTTATCGAATTTAACCTAGGCGGAGTAATTATTCGTATCATTATTAACTGAATAATATATTACCTCATTATTTATTGAGCAATTGATCGTCTTCTGGACGGAGTAACTAATTGTTTCATCATTTACTGAGTAATTAATAGAGTATCACTTTTCATTGATATATTTATCCCCTTATTGTCCAACCTACTTTCGAAATGCATTAAGCATATGTTTTGTGACAATTTATCCTTAGAAAAATATTTATAAAAATAAATAATTATGACATTAGTCAGGCTTTTAATTCAAACTTAACACAATACATAATGATATTTCTTATATAACAACAACTATAAATCCGGGATTATTTATTTAGTTGATGTGTTTACTGGATGCACTTGGATTATTGGCGAATCAGTGTTATAACTGCACCGTACAAATTAAAATATCATATAACCAGTCTATAATTTTATGTAATTTGTCTATAATGAGAAAGTCAACTAAACTGTTCTTGCATTTCGTGTTCGTTCAGATTAAAAAGTCTAAGTCTTTGATGAACAGCACTAAACCAAAAAAAAAAAAAGAAGGCTGTTACTAAAGAATCTAATAAATCTCAAATCGCAAAACCGGCCAAAAGTCACCAAAGAAAACAAAGAAGTCCATTGTTATTGTTACTGGAAGATGAAGTAAATTCACCAAAATCGAATAGATCATGTGGAGATGCGTTATTTGCCCAATGGACACCGTTCTTGGCTACAGAATCAGATCTATTGTAGTCATTTACACACAAATACTGCTACAAAAGGAATGGATATAATCAACTTATTGGCATAGTACATAAGCGAGGGATTACTCTTCCCAGAAAGATGGACCTAGAGATCTTGTTAGATCCTCCATCTAAAAAGAAAAATTGATATAAAACCAATAGGGGACGTAAGTCTTTTTAGTGCTTGCTGATAACCTTCTTAGAACTGGAGACTAAAACAAAAATATACAATTCGCAAACCATTTTGCAATCAAATAGCCTGCTCTAGTTGTGAACCCATCATGGTGCACCGAGATGAAGTTTCACATACCTCCCTGCAGTGACTTAGTCCATAATATATTGTAATCTACATTGCACTATAAAGAACCTACTGTTGATTTTATAAAATTACTTTTTATATATAATGGCTTGAATTAAAGTTTAAAGTGAAAAAGTCAAGTCTCATGCTTCAATTGTGCTCTGAACAGAAACATTCATTTCGAACACGCCCCTGTCATATCAAAGAACCTACTATTGATTTTATATGTCGGGCCTTTCGGCTTGTGTAGTAATACAACTTCTCAAATGCACCTATACGGTTAGGCTGTGTAAGGTGTTAACTTTAGTCAAAATCGCTTGCTCCTTCTTTCATTGGATTATTTTGACTATCGATTATCGATACTTATCAAAGACATTCCGATTCGAAACCTGTTTAAGAACACCGCCAGGTACATAAAGTACTTTCATGTGAAACTTCATAAAAATCGACGTAGCGGTTTTCGAGTCCATACAAAACACATACGCGCACACACACACACACACACACACGCACAAACAAAGTTCCTTTTATATGATAGTAGAGATAGAGATATCGGAAAAAACAGAATCTCTGAAAGCATTGTTAAACACCAAATAAAGATGTGCTATCATTAATAAATTTTTATAACCGCTGTTATTAAAAAAGACAACAATAAAAAAGAAGAAGAAGAAGAAGAAGAAAGCGAACTGTTATCCTCTATACTGCAAGACTCTAACTGTGTATGTGAAAAGCCCCTATCCGAATTGGTCCAAAGAATTGGTCCAAAGATGAATCTTCTATAATGGTTGTCGTCATATCTCGACATTAAATACTCGACAGATCATGGTGTTATTGCGGTACGCAGACACATATTCAATACTTCTGACCTTCTGGAAATGTCGAATGCAACAGATGTGCAATTAAAGGTCACTACTCGAACAGTTGAATGTCCACTGTTTTCACAAGTATCCAAGGTAATAAAGTCTTCGATCGCCTATTTTACAACCATCTCAGCTGTTACCATCATGGGTTATTTCTCTTCTGCCATTATTTCCAGACTATTAAATGGACGTATCCATTGCAATCTCTAACTTGGAACTGCTCATTTTAAGCAAGAGACGAACTGTTTAAAGAGTCTAATATGAAACAAATCGATGATTAAGATTTCGAGTATATTTCACCTGTTCATAAAATATATATTATCTTCTTCTACTACTACTACTACTACTACTACTACTACTACTACTACTAACGCCACCACAATATAAATAACAGATGTGGCCACTCAGTCTTAAATGATTAGCCCTCACTTGAGCAGTGAAAGATGCGGAGGAGACCCAATTTTTACTGACAACACCATTAATGAGAATTTAAATCTACCTTTCGAGGTCTTTTTCACTCCAGATCCAAGTCGTATCCTTTACCGAGATGTACCATGGGCGCTTTCGTCTCTATATAAGAAAGACATCATTCTCTTTCCGCGTTTATGCTTTGTGGAACATCCTGCCAGAGGAGGTAGCGATGATGCCTACCAGATCCAGGTTTAAAGTCACCTTAGACAAACATTCAAGTTGTATACAAATGTAGACATCTTCTTCTAATTGTCATTTCAATTTTTCCCCCAATAAATTTGATTAATAATTAAAACCCCCAAATGCATCAGTTAAAATTGCACTAAATTTAGCATGAAAAGCTCTTGGTATGTTATAGGTGATCAAAATAATAAAAAAGTTACTTCTAATAATTATTATTATAGACACTTATGTGCTCCAGAACAAGTGATAAGAATTGTACGAAAGGCTGTATAAAAAGCTCTTAGGATACCAGATGTAATAAAATTAAGAATATTTATTATGATGCTTAAATAACGCCTCAATAACCCTCTACATGAGCTTGACTATAGTACATTCTTTATGGCAGCATTTTGGTTGGAACATCGAATCTGCGCGAGCCTTTTCTAGTCTCACACAAAAGCACACGTTCACATCTCAAGCTATATTACTTGTCACATACATACGCGCACACAAACATACACGCCCACATCCACACACGTACATATATTCACGTTCACGTACATACACTCACATTCACGTGTGCACACACACACGCTAACGTATACACATACACGCACGCATGGACAACGTCACTTCCCCTTTCAAAGGAAATCCACACGTGCGCAAAAGACACACCGGAAACACCTATAAAAGGAAGAGACAAGCTGTTTCCAGCCTTTTCAGACCAGCTTCCTAGCTGGTCGGTCTACGGACCGACAGCGTGCCTTTTCGGCAGGTGCGTGCACGCGCGTACCTCACACCATTTGCTACTATGTGGGACAAAAAGCCAACAGACAGTTTATATGCTTTCTATCTCCATAAGCTGGATTGACATTCTCACTCTATCTCCTCTTCGGCTTTGGTCCATCAAAACAGACATGTGCGCGACTCTCTACTGAGCTTAACCCTCTCTTTCTACAGGCCGGCTTGCCACTTCGCGTTTCTCTATTGCATTCCCCTTTCCTCCCACGCGCGTAGTCGTCAATGGCCGAATGAACATGTGTACACCCAAGACTTTCATTTCTCAACAGAAAATAAACGACATGTCTATTTTATTCCAGCATTTGAGTTCTTTGTTTCCGTCATTCAATTCGTTTCATTATTTTTTCTTATAGCGAGTTAGGGTATTTATATCCTAGTCTTCTACAAATCTGAAACTCATGATTTAAGTGAGAACAGAAAATATTAAAGAGATTGAGGATGTTACAAATACATCTTACACCTGCACACAAAAATAAACTCTATAGAGTATTAGTACCTTTCTAACGTGGCATGTTCGTGGCATCCTCAACTGTTCTCAGAGACCCCAGCACGATATGATGTAAATGAGCGTTTATGCGTGGTGAAAATCCGCGTCCTTTACTAGGTTAGTCTCTTAATATGCACGGACATAGGATGCTGGATCTAGAGTAAACCGTGAACGTCCATTATTATGGTAGTTGTAATTTCTGTGGCAACCATTGACAGAGACAACATCAAAATTTTAGAGAAATCCATTATTGACAATTCCGGTTGTTGTTAGAATTTTTTCCTTATTTCAATTATTGCTGTTGTTGAAATTGTTTTCGTTGTTCCAATTATTGTTGTTCTTGTTGTTGGAATTGTTTTTGTTAGAATTGTTATTGTTATCCCAACTGTTCTTGTTGTTTTTGTTGGAATTGTTGGAATTGTTTTCATTGTTCCAATTATTGTTGCTGTTGTTGTTGTTGTTAGAATTATTTTCGCTGTTCCAATTATTGTTGTTGTTGTTGTTAAAATTGTTTTTATTGTTTCAATTGTAGTCATCGTTCTAATTATCTATATATTAATATGCTTGTCCGTACGGTGTCACGTCATCATCATCGCAAACATTAATTAATGAAACGCGGCATCATCATCGCAAACATTAATTAATTTGAATTATCTCCCTTTATTGTTCACTCTTTATTAGTTAAAAAATTATTAACCCCTTTTATTTTCCAAAACTTCCCGAACAACAACAACAAAAATATATATATATATATGAACTGGATTATTTTAAAGACAATTATGCATAGAAGGTATCGTTCCACAGTTTAAATAGTATTTTACTTACATTTTTAACGATGTCTTCTGTTTATTATTGTAGTGTAATACGGAATGCTTATTCTATTTTATTCAGTAATAAATATATTTTTTACATTTAACGTTACGAGTTCGTTTTTTTTTTTACTGTGCCACTTTATCTTTTTTTTATTTACTTTTGAGTAAGCCTTACATAACAAAAAATATGTTTCGAAATAAATGTTACAAAAGTCAAGAATGACTTTATTAAATAAATCACCAAGTCACCATTCGCAAATACACTGAGTAACACAAAGTCAAAACATATTTTACGTCTTGTTCTGTTTTGCTTTTGTTTTACGGCATATCAATCCTTTTTCGTGTTATTTAATGCCGAATCGAGTAATTTTGTAACATTTAAGCATCTTCACGTTGTTTACATAGTTATTATTTATGTTTTGTCTGTTTTATTTTGCTTCTTTTGCAGGCATTCATCATCTTCTAATGCCCACCGACAGGGCATACATATTTAAATAATATAAAAAATAGACACAACAATTTTTTTTTTATATGAAATAAAACACTTTGTTTCATTACTTGCGATTTAATTTATTTAAAGAAATATTTATTTCCTATTTAAAGATTTTCAGTATATTTTATTTAACTGAAGAAATATTTATTGTTCATACATATATTTTTTCCATTATTTTTATTACATTGTAAGGTGAAGTTTCAGAATAGTTAACCCCCCTCCCCATATTAAGAATGGCTTTCGGCATGATTCTTACAATAGCGGTATCAAAGTTTTTTATTTTTTATTTTAAAACAAACTATAGAAAAAAGATACAAGACGATTGAATTTTTTTTTTCATTAAATCGCTATTTAGGTGAAGGTTCAAAATAGTTAACCCTTCTCCCCATAACCGTTTTTTATGCAGTAAAATACTGTTTCAATAATTATGGTTTAAATAAATATTTATTCCTTATTTAAAGATTTACAGTATAATTTATTTAACTGAAGAAATATTTATTGTTCATACATATATTTTTCCCTTATTTTTTTTACATTGTTAGGTAAAGTTTCAGAATAGTTAACCCCCCTCCCCATATAAAGAATGGCTTTCAGCATGATTCTTACAATAGTGTTATCAAAGTTTATTGATTTTTCTTATTTAACAAAAATTATAAAAAAGATACAAGAACATTTTAAACATTTTTTTTCATTAAATGGTTATTTAGGTGAAGGTTTAGAATAATCAAACCCTCTCCCCTTATTAAGAATGGCATTTTTATTATTTCAGCATGATGCTTACATTTTTCTTAATATAAAAAAAAGATACAAGAAAATGTTAAGCTTTTTTTTAAAATTAAAATGTTAGATCAAAGTTCGGAATAACTTACTTTATAGCCAATTAGCCAGCTGTATTAAAATGTTTTAGCATTTAATACCTAATAAGGTTTTCGCTTCAATTGTCACAAGCAGACAATATCGATTCAAAGGAGGTAATTCGTCAACAATTGTTTTAGCCGAATTTTACGGTAAAGTGTAGTGGACTGGTGGATATATTATACATATCCCCCAGTTTGTATTTATTTGCTTCCCCACTGAGCAAATTAGGCATAAGGCCGTTTTTTAATGTGGAGAGAGAGGGGGGGGGATGGGGACCAGCTCCCGATGGGTGGGAAATGGGAGTTTGATAGGAACTGTTGGTATGAAGGGTTGCCCCTGCATTGACCAAGGTAGATATGTGGGGTTACCCCCACATATGGTCTTTGCTTGCAGTAGGTATTTATTTGCTCCCCCACCGAGCAAATTAGGCACAAGGCCGATTTTTAATGTGAGGAGTGAAGGGAGGGGGAAGGGAAAAAGGGGACCAGCTCCCGAGAGGTGGGAAATGGGAGCTGGTTAAAGGTCAGGCATGTGGGGTTGCCCCCACATCTGGTCTTTACTAATCATAGCTGGTCTTTGCTAGTCATAGCTTGCAGTATCTGTCGGAACAGATACTACACTTTGATCTTGTCGCCCAGGTCGCAAAGGGCGGGGCCAGTGTATATACATATCCCCCAGTTATTCATTTGATAAAAGCAATATTTAATGAGCATGGTTCTTCTTGCCAGGCAATGGGTTTACCTGAACCAACAGGTGATCCTCCAATAGATAATATGACTCAAAATACAAATGGGCCATGTGTTGAATTGTTAAACAATGAACAATTAGAGGTCTTTAATACTATAATCAAGGCTGTCATGGCAACTGAAAAAGTAGCCCCACACAACAATTGCGTCTATTTAGATGCCCCAGCCGGATCAGGAAAAACCTTTTTATTCAACATGTTATATGATTACTTCACCTCCAGCAGTAGTATAACCGCCACTGCAGCATGGACGGGCATTGCTGTAATGCTACTAACTTCAGGGAAAACACTCCACAGTATATTCAAACTACCTGTACCTCTGACAGAAACCAGTGTCTGTAACGTTTCTCCTGTATCAGAGCATGCTTCTTTTTTGAGAAAGGTAATGGTATTCATCATAGACGAAGCCTCTATGATACCTAATCATGCACTGCTTGCTATAGATAGATGTTTGCAAGATATAATGGGTAACGATAAAATATTTGGTGGAAAATTTCTCATACTTGGAGGTGACCAGGCAAATTTTGCCAGTAGTGCCACATGGATCACCTACATCTATTATAGACACCTGTCTTAAAAGATGCCCATTGTGGCATCATTTCAGTCAATTACAACTAACACAAAACGTCAGAACTAACATAAATGAACAGGAGTTTTCTAGATGGCTCCTTCATCTTGGTAATGGTACACTAACGAGCAGTCTTAATGACGTTACTGTAGATGCCATAGATGTTCCTGATGATTCGGTATGTAATGGTTCTCTAATCTCAGAAATATTTGATTGCAGCCCTCAAGAAATGGAAAATAGAATCATCATGACTCCAAAAAATACAGAATGTTTAACAGAAAATGTAGAAATTCTAAATAATCTTCCCGGAGGCATAAATACATATTTAAGTACAGATTACATCTCCGATGATGATGCTGAACTTCAAAATTATCCTATCGAGTTCATAAATTCATTAACTCCATCTGGAATGTCACCTCACCGACTTAATGTGAAAATAGGGGCAATAGTAATGCAACTGCGAAATTTATCCATAATTCAAGGACTTTGTAATGGAACTAGGATGAAAATAAAAGAATGTCATCAAAACAGCATCATTGCTATTTTAATTAATGGATCTAATAGAGGTTCCACAGTTATCATTCCAAGAATTAAGTTAAAGCCAAGTGATACAAATGTTCCGTTTGCATTTCATCGGATACAGTTTGCAATACGATTAGCATATTCACTGACCATCAATAAAGCACAAGGCCAAACTTTGGATAAGGTTGGTATATATCTTCAACAACCTGTATTTTCTCATGATCAACTGTATGTGGCATGTTCAAGAGCTCGATCTAAGCACAGTGTGAAATTTAAGGTAGTGCAACTGCATAGAAATGATAATCAGGGCAGAAAGCGTGGTGTAACATATACTAAGGATATTGTTTACCGTGAAGTGTTATGAAAACAATCAGGAACAGCTATGGAATCTAAAAATTAACTTGGATGTAAATATGATTTCGAAAAAATTTTTTTTAAATTGCTTTCCTTATATTTAAAATTCATAATTTGATGAAAAAGTAGTGTACAGTTTGTTTAACTTTACTTAATTATATAACATTGACATAAATTTGATAGGTACAACCTACCTCACATCATTTTGATTATCGAAAAAGCAGAATTTAACTGTATTTCGTAAGATTTACAGAAACACTTCATTTTCTATGCATGTAATACACAAGAATCTGAATATTATAACAGATTACAATGTTTTTATGGAAAAAACGTTTGTACAGAAAATTAAAGTGTTCTATTTATATTATCAGGAAGTTGTGATGCATTAATTGAAATCTATATCGATAATTCGACTTAAAAAATATTTGTGAATTTCCAAATCTTCATTGAATAAAATTCAAAATAAATAGAAAAGTCTATCACATATGTAAAAGTTGACGGTTGCTTATTTAACTTCATTAAAAGCTATCAAAGTCAACCAAGAGCTGCTCAATATTCTGGCTTAATGGATCATTTAGCAAGGAATGAAGATGGCGAATCTGGTATACCAGTTATTCTACCATCTTCATTTACAGGAAGTCCTAGGAATCTTCAACAACTGTATCAAGATGCAATGGCAGTTTTCTGTAAATATGGAAAGCCAGACCTATTCCTTACCTATATATGTAATCCAAGATGTCCTGAAATATTAAACAACTTGGGGTCATCAGAACTTGCACAAAATCGATGTCAACAATGTCACACAGTTTTTTTTTTTAAATTCACAGTCTAACTCCCCAGAACCTGCTGACTGACCACTATTCTCACTCCAAGCAGCTGATCGACGTCCCTGTCACCGCCTCAATCATCACCACCAGCACTCCCTGACAATATCAACAGCATCAGTTACGATCGCATTGACCTTCAATAAAAGTTTAAACTAAAGTTCTTTGTTCTACTTGCTTCCATACGTTCATTTTTGTAATATAACAATAAGGAATTTCTAACTGATGTATTTTAAAAGATTTTAACTACCGTGGAATTTCCACGGGTCCTACTAGTTATTATTATTGTTGTTGTTGGAATTGTTTTTTTTTTTTGTTGTTGGAATTGTTTTGTGTTGGAATTATTTTTGTTGCCGTTGTTGTTAGAATTGTTTTTGCTGTTAGAATTGTTTTTGTTGTTCCAATTGTTATTGTTGTTGAAATTGTTGTTTTAAACTGGCTTGTAGCACTTTAGTAAATTCCGAAATCGGTTCTATTTTACTAATGTATCCATAAGGAAAAGAAGAAAAAAAGTTTTTGATGTAGACAATAAACATTTCTAAATACAAATAAAAAGAATGAGGAAACTTTTACTTTCTGTAATCATTGAAAAAAAAAAAAAATTCACTCCTTGTAAGTAACTATAAGTTTTTCTAATACTCTCCCGTTAATAATTGTATTCAATGTGTTTTTTAACCTGAAATATCGTTTTTAATGATTTGTCATTTTTTTTTTTTTTTTTTACGTGTAACTTCGTTTCGAATCTTCTGTCGCCACTGATATATATTACACGAAGGGAGTATTTCCTTTTGAAGTACCTGAATGGCCTTTACTAATATTTCGAGCAAGAATCCGTAATTAGCTTTACTGAATGAAAGTTTATGGATAGAGCTGGTATTTCTTAATGTGAGGCTTGTGGTGTATCTTTTGACGTCTGTGCCAGGCGACCGCAGCAGCACTGCAGCACTGCAGCAGCAGTCGGTATTTATGGCTTCATCAACCAATCATATTCTTCTAATGAGGAAAAACTCGGTTGTATTCATATTCATTATGTCAAAAACTATACAAAAACTTTTGATTCTAAGTCCTCCGTTGAAAAAACTTTGCTTGTAAGTCAGTTAATTTCTCTCTCTCTCTCTCTCTCTCTCTCTCTCTCTCTCTCTCTCTCTCTCTCTCTCACACACACACACACACACACACACACATTTAAGATTTTTGTGGGTTTTTTTTCACTGTTATATAGTGAAAAAAAAACCCACAAAAATCTTAAATATGTGTGTGTGTGTGTGTGTGTGTGTGTGTGTGTGTGTGTGTGTGTGTGTGTGAATTCAACGGTAAATCGGCAATATGTTGAACTTAGTGTCCCTAGGAATTTAAAATGCATTCATCTAATTTATTTTTTTTTTTATTATTTTTATGCAAAATACTCAAAGCTTCTTAGGACACACGCGCGCACACACACGTATATATATATATATATATATATATATATATATATATATATATATATATATATGTGTGTGTGTGTGTGTGTGTGTGTGTGTGTGTAATAAACTGTATTTTATTATAATGTAAATAACATCGTATACCAATAACAAATGCAAATTTGCAAAGTTTTATAGGTCAGCTTAAGTAGTATTTAGGTCCAACTTTTAAAATCTCAGAAGATATCTTTCTATGTTAGATTAATCTAATAGTAATAGTTTAAAACTGACAATCAACATCAAAGTGTTTTGTTTTCTTTGCGTTAAGGGTCCCGGTTTCTCAAAACCAAACCTGTTCTTGTGTCTAACCTGTTGACAAGAAGGTAAATAATATATATATATATATATATATATATATATATATATATATATATATATATATATATATATATATGTATGTATATATATGTGTGTGTGTGTGTGTGTGTGTGTGTGTGTGCGCGTGCGCACGCGCAAATCATTGCTTAATACATTTTTATGACACAAATAGAAAACTATACTAAAAACCTTCTTACGATGAGTTTACAATGGATCAGTTTCAAAATAAACAACGGATTACCTTTAATTTTTATTTCAATTATAAATTAAAATTAATTACAAATTAAAATGAGTATATTCTGAAAAAAATTAAAAATAAACACGATTATTTTCAAAAGAAAAAAAAGTATAAACTTCTTAATTTAAAAAAGATCGTTGTGTGAGACTTTGTGCAAATGTGAATGCGTCCTTCTTTGTGCAAATGTGAATGCGTCCTTCTCTCTGTCATGTTTCCAATCACACGAATTGTTCAAGATCGTAGTCTCTTTTCGTTTTATCATCGTTACATTCAGCTGCGTCCAAGTCTGAACCATTAAAAAAGCCCTTGCCTCCGAAACCTTTCCGAAGAACGATAGGCTTGCAGGGTAGCATTTAAAGAAAAAACTGATTTCTTGTTCCGCAGGTAAGATCGGGAATGCAACGAGATTCGTATTATTTTCACCGAACTCTACCGAATTCCACGAGAAAACTTTACAGAATCTTTCAGAATTATAAAGAATACCTAAAGATAACCCTACAGAATTCCAATGAATTGTTTGCATTCTGATATTCTGCATATCGTGTCTTGTGAGATTTTAAAAGTTAGACCTAAAGAATACTTAGGCTAACTTTCATTCTGACCAGCTAATTATGTAGTACTGTTCGGACAATACATAATAGAAACATTTTGCAATTATGACCGAAAAATAGGGACTGCCAAAAGTCACCACAGAATTACCCCACCCTAGATGTAACACGATGTAACTTTATTATGAATTAATATTATCAGTATAACTTTTGTACCATTTAAAAGAAGAAGGGCAAAATAAACCAGTAATAATTTAATTTTTTTAAAAAATAAACCAGTAATAATTAAAAAAATTTTTTTCATCGAACAAAAATAATGAAATTGCGAGACGAAAATCGTGTTTACATAATTGGCGCTTTAAAATAACGTTCCCATGTAGTAGACATTCCGAACGCGAAAACATACCCGTATTTAATAAATCTAGCAAAAATCATCTCATGGTCAGATTTTCGTGAAATTTTCGATACTTATCCATTTTAGAATTAAATTACATATAAAATGCAGTTTTCGTAAAACATACGAGGGGAAATATTTTTTAGTGCGTGCCCCCCCATTTATTTTTTCGAAATTCGAACAAAATATATATTTAAATCTATCGAAATTTCTATTTGTTATGAAACACAAGAGTTAAAATAAGTAAAAAATATTTATTTTTTAAAAATTTAAATACACGCATTGAACAAAAAATTACCTTGAAGTTGCAATTAAAAAAATGATATAAATTTAATATTATTATGTTTTTTAAATAGCGTTTTTTCGAATTAATATATACTATTGTAGGGG
This sequence comes from Euprymna scolopes, assembly GCF_053919585.1. Classification (NCBI taxonomy): domain Eukaryota; kingdom Metazoa; phylum Mollusca; class Cephalopoda; order Sepiida; family Sepiolidae; genus Euprymna; species Euprymna scolopes. The sequence goes on from NC_136500.1 coordinate 111,117,733, forward strand.
AATAAATAAGAGCACCGGATTACCGGTGTAGGGTAAGGAGTGAGGTCCCTTGAGAAAGAAGAGGAGAGTCCGTACACATGAGGCACGGACGCAAAAAGTTCTTCTCCTAAAAGACAATGTTGGACAGGCAGAAGAATGCGGCATCAACTGTCGGTGCATCACCAATTTCAGTGCCTTCTTTCCATAGGGACGTTTTGCCACACTCCACCACACACTATATCGAAACAAAGGGTTCGCCCGTTCATAGCAAAGCTAGGCACTTAGCACCAGAAAAGGTAACAGCGGCCAAGGCTGAATTTCAGCAAATGATGAAGTTAGGCATAGTTCGCCCTTCAAAGAGCGAATGGGCTTCACCTCTTCATCTTGTCAACAAAGGTGTTAACACATGGCGGGCATGTGGGAACTACAGAGCACTGAATGCAGTCACTAAACCAGATAGATACCCAGTACCACATGTCCAGGATGTGACAGCAGTGGCTCAAAATAACCGTTTTTTTACAAAATTGGATTTAATTCGAGCATATCACCAAATACCGGTGGAGCCCGAACACATTCCTAAAACGGCTATCATCACCCCATTCGGGATGTTCGAGTTCATGCAAGTTCCTTTTGGGTTGCGGAATGCAGCACAAACATTCCAACGGTTCATAGACCAGGTGTTGTCAGATTTGCCATTCGTCTGTGCATATATTGACGATGTACTTATTGCTAGCCAAACTAGAAAGGAATACATCGGTCATGTGCGACAGGTCTTCGAACGTTTGAAGCAATATGGGATAGTCCTAAACCCATTAAAATGTGCTTTTGGTCAATCCGAAGTAATTTTTTTAGGACACCATATTTCAGAGGGGGGAATATCCCCATCACCAGAGATGGTCAAGTCCATTCAAAATTTCCCTATCCCTGCCACAATGAGGCAGCTGCGTCAATTCTTGGGGCTGATAAACTTTTATCGTAGGTTCTTACCTCACTGTGCACAAGTACTTTTACCATTGACAAGTTTGTTGACAAATGTGAGGAAGTGTGACATTGTATTTTAAGAGCATGCGGTAGAAGCATTCAACAAGATCAAGGCTATCTTTCAGGAGACTGCAAAATTGTCTCACATCCAACCCAACCAGGAGCTGTGCCTAGCAGTGGATGCATCCGCAATTAGAATTGGAGCGGTTCTACAACAAAAATGTGATGCGGACTGGAAACCCATTTCCTTTTTCTCAAAAAAATTAACAGAGACTGAGAAACGCTATAGTAAATTTTCCAGAGAGCTGTTAGCTGCATTCTCCGCGATACGCCATTTCCGGCAGCTCTTGGAAGGTCAGCAGTTCCATATCCTCACAGACCACAAACCCCTGTTAGGTGCTTTACAGTCTTCCTCGGACAAATATTCTCCCAGAGAGATTCGCCAGATGGATTATATCCTTCAATTGACATCGGATATCCGGTACATCAAGGGAGCAGACAACATCCCAGCAGACACCTTATCGCGAGGAATTAATTCCTTCCTGTTGCAGCCGGCAATTGACGTCGATACCTTGTCTAAAGAACAACAGAAGGATGAACATTTACAAAATCTCCTGCAGAATAATCCAACTTCATTAAACCTAGTGACAATTACCAACCCTACCAGCCACACAAAAGTTGTGTGTGACACAAGCACAAACAAACTGCGACCATACGTTCCAGCATCGCTACGCAAAGACATATTTAAGGCAGTACACGGTCTATCGCATCCAGGGGCCAATGCCTCTGTAATATCTCCCGATATGTCTGGCTGCGAATAAAAGCTGATACAAGAGTGTGGGCGAAAACGTGTGTGGAGTGTCAAAAAGCCAAGGTCGGTCGTCACACGCGGGCTCCTCTAGGCACGTTTCCAGTTCCAGATGAGAGATTTCAGCACATTCATATCGACATCACCGGACCATTTCCGACATGTGAAGGTCAGTGCTATCTGCTGACATGTATCGACAGATTCTCACGATGGTTTGAAGCTCTACCGATGCCAGACATGACGGCATACACAACTGCCAGGACATTCCTTGCTGGCTGGGTGGCCAGATTCGGTGTACCACAAAATGTTACATCAGACAGAGGTCAACAGTTTGAGTCAGACCTTTTTCATAAACTTGCAAAACTTTTGAGCACCAAGAGTATACACACCACGGCTTATCACCCCCAGGCAAATGACATGGTCGAGCGACTACATCGCAGTCTGAAAGCCTCCTTACGGGCACAGCTTACAGACAATACAAGGTGGTTAGAACATCTGCCACTAATATTGTTGGGACTGCGGACAACGGTGAAAAGAGATATGGAGTGCTCAGCAGCGGAGGCTCTATATGGAACCACATTGCAGTTGCCAGCACAATATTTTTTTGAAGCACCAAAAAAAGTTATGGACATGACAGCGTTTGTCGACCGGCTAACTACAAAAATGGCCAAGATGGCATATTCTCCCTCAGGCTCGAATAGGAACATGGTCCCATATGTACCTAAGGGTTTAGAGACTTGCACGCACGTCTTTATCCGTGATACAGAAAGGAGGCATTCCCTGCAACCGCCGTATCGTGGCCCCTTTAAGGTTGTGGAGAGACAAAATAAGTTTTTCAAGGTGCTTATCAAGAATGAGGAACAAAACATTTCGGTAGACAGGTTAAAACGCACAGCACTGGAAGAGACATATCTGAAAGTACCACCCCCAAACGCCATGCCGGTAGATATGACGCTTCAGAAAGTAGAAAAGAAAAAGACACGGTCAGGTAGACATGTCAGATGGCCAGCACATTTAAAAAATTTTGTGACGGTTTAAATAAAATTAAAAATGTTGCCCATTTATTTCAGGTACTCCGTATTTTTGGGGGGAGTACTGTAGGGGAATAAATAAGAGCACCGGATTACCGGTGTAGGGTAAGGAGTGAGGTCCCTTGAGAAAGAAGAGGAGAGTCCGTACACATGAGGCACGGACGCAAAAAGTTCTTCTCCTAAAAGACAATGTTGGACAGGCAGAGTACAACTCTAGAATACAGTCCTCACTCCTCCCGTAAACCCCACTATTGAAGTGAGTAATCTTTTTACCTTAATGTTCTGAATTGCAGTGTTGTCATGTTTTCATGTTTGTTAATAAATTCTTGTCGTTTATACTTGTTGTACGTTTAGTAATTATTAAAGCTGGTCGGTAGTTTTGGGACTTGGAAGAACCTAAACCCGTACCAACACTATAATCAGTTGAATTGCCAAGAAAAAGAAACTTCGTAAACATTAATTAGTTTTTAAAAGATTAAAACGATTAAAATTCCATTATTTCAAAATGTTCCATTACAACATAGATTTTTAATTAATTGTGTTTAATTTTTTTTTAAATTTGAAGTTTTACTATAAACATGACTCTTGTCAGTGATTTTATCGCCAGATTAAAACCAATTTGAAAATATTATTGCACAAATATTAAGCATTTTGTAAGCCCTCCCCCTCATATTTTGTATGTCTCGTTTTACCGAACAAAATATGGAACCCCGTAGGTAACCAAAACCGTATTTCATATTTAATATACAAAGCCGTATTTCATATTTAATATACAAATGTTTATAATTATTATTAATCGTTAAACTGTGTAAATCTTAAAACCTAACAAAATTATAACAAAGATTAATTATTAATTGCAGTTTGAAGAAGATAAACAAAGGTTTAAAAAAATCATTAAGTCGCTTCTGCTTCTTCATAGTTTGTATAGTTAACACAAATCTAACGTCACGGAAACATGCGGTCCAATCTTCACAATCGTTTGACAGTCCCTACCGAAAAAAAAGCATCAAGGAAAATTACTCGTATTTTAATTCAAGAATATAAAATGTGTTAAAACTAAACTTTTATTTCTTTTTCTTATTAAGTTTAAGAGTGCAAACAAATAAAATTTAAAGACTAAAATATTTTTCTACATCATTATATCAATATATTGCTAACAGCATGGGGCATTTGCATGATATCATTTTTTAAACCCATTACAACAGAACTAATATATATATATATATATATATATATATATATATATATATATATATATATATGATCTTTCTTATTTATATTTATGTCTCGGAAGTAGAGTGAACAGCATATCTTATTTTTCTTTTATATTATTGGAATCTTTTCTTTTTTCCTTGTACACATTTTTGTGAATTATTCCATGGATTTCTGCCTTTGGATTATTATGGACCATCTTCTTCCAAATATGGGATTTCCTGGGATTTTACTTGTACAAATGGAAATTCTTTTAACTTTCTTGAAGATTTACATTTGGATTTTACCATCACTGGATTTTTTATTTTCCACCAGACTATCCATTCATGTGTAATCACCTTTTTCTTCACTATATTCCCTCTGCTTCACTTTTTTTGTTTTCAAGTAAGATTTTTGACTTACTTGTTGTTTCATCAAATACTTCTGCATGCAAAATCCGATCCCGCATTTTGCTAATTCCTACCCTCTGATGAGAAGAAAAGTATTTCTTCGAAACTCTGCGGATTAAGGACTATCCACTTATCTAGTGTTTCCTTTTTCAGATTAAATATGTTTTTAACTCATTTCAAAGTGTTTTTTAACATGTTTTATTAACTTTTTGCTCATATATATATAATTATTTACTATAATAATTAAATACCTACAGACACTAGTGTTTCATCCTTTCGGGAATCTTCAGTGCAGAGTGTCGCGATTAACACCAGTCGATAGATTCGAAACCGGCAACACAAGTCATCTGTGGTTTGATTAGCAAGGACCGTATCCATTCATTAACTGCGTGAAATAAAGTTGAATTTAAACATTTGGGTTCGTATTGCTGTACACACAGATTCGAAAAAGTTGTTAAAAAACAAATATATAACAAATAAATGTTATCAAAGGCAAGATAAGTTACTCTTCTACCTAACTGGATATGTTTTTAGTGTTTTTATTCAATGTAAAATTTTTATTCAGCTAAAAAAACATACAGTATTTACCGACGTATTGGAAAATTTAAAATGGCGACTGAATCTCTCTTTTACACGGTAAGTTTGGAAAAAGGATTTAAAAATAAAAAACTATGCAAAATACTGTTAAAAACCCACCGATTATATGTCAGCCTATATCACGGTAACATATATTGAACGAGTTTTTAGAAATTCTTTTTGCATAACTAAAATAATAAGCCATTTTGCTTCTGTAACAGAGCGTGTATGAGCGCGGTAGAAAATAGCAGCAGCAGCAGTCGAAAAACTGCATATGCAAATTACGAAGTGTGCACGAGAAGAAGAAGGAAAAAGAAAGATGAAAAAAGCAACGCGTGTTTGGGACAGAAACAAAGTGGGCGTCGAAGAGAATGGACGTGTAAATGTGAAGGCGAGAAATGGCTGGCTAATATCGACGGAAGGTAATAAAAAAACTTGTGTTAAAAGAGAAAAAATGCCGACATTTGTGACGTAGCGTGACATTGCTTCTATGTAAGGATAATATAGAAGTAAAAAGACTTATTATTTTGTCATCTCATTTACATACGCATTTACGGTGTGTACGAACACACTGGGTGAATTAGCTGAGTAGAGAGAGTTTCTATTTCTCTAAATGAGAGTACTTAAGAATGGTTGAAAAGTTTATTACTGAACAATAAATATGTACTGGAATTTATAGACAAGTAGATGTACTCGTAACCCATTGGGCCACAATCATTACCAATATTTATCCACTTTAATTTTATTTGAATGTTTATAAACTGCAGCATAGCTCTAAGAAATTATCCTTGCATGATTAAAAATAATAAATCTCTTTATTTCTATGTTATCCATATGGATATATTCTTATAATGTTCTTCATCAGTAAACTGACAATCTATCCATCTCATTAACCTTTATCCTCGAGTGGCGTTTGGCTCTGATAAATGGTGACTTAGTAAAGAAAACAAGCTAAAAAAAACATTCCTATTATTTTTCTTTGTATTTTGCTTGTGTTTACTTGTTTACGATGTGCACAAATACATTGTGTAAATTAGATAGAAAGAGAGAATCACTTTTTCTAAATATTCACAAACATTAACAAAAATCTACTAGAGAGTGTTTAACCCAAAACACAATGATAGAAGACGATAAAAAGACATCGATAGGTAAGTGAGAGACGAGTGACTTGTAAAGTTAATTGCAATTTACGGCTAATGAGAATAATTAAAGTAGATTTTATTTCAAGCAAAACTCAATCCTCGAACAAAGGATTATCTTAGTATGTATTCAGTGTCATTAAAATATATGTGGGAAAAACTTTAGGGAAACAAACGTTGATTAAATTGCATTTAGTATGATAATATACGAGGGGCGTGCAATAAGTGATGCCCCTGACCCACTTCCCATAGCAGTAGAGCAACGAAACTTGACACAGTTATTAGTCTTTCTCTACATAGGAACCATCCAGAGTTATGCATTTCTCCCATCGTTTGATGCAGCTCTGGAGACTGTTTTTGTAGAACACCCCAGGTTGGTCCTCCAACCACGACATGACTTCAGAAATCAAGGCTGCATCATCT
>NC_136500.1:111129270-111229270 GCF_053919585.1 Euprymna scolopes
TAGAAGAACGATATGCAATAAATTATGTTTTAAACTTGAAAAAAAAAAATGCTACAGAAACGTATAGAATGCTTCAGTCTGCTTTTGGACCATCTTGCATGAATCGAGCATCAGTTTTTGAGTAGCGTAGAAGATTCAAGAAAGATAGGGAGACTGTGAGAGATAATGAGAGGAGTAAGGAAACCAGAACACCAAAGTTGATTGGCCAAGAATTTCATGGATAACGACCGCCGTATGTCTACAGAGACAATAAATGCACAGTTTGGTGTCAGTGTGGGAACTGTACACACAATTATTCAGAGGAACTGAAAATGCGGAAGATTTTCGCGAATGCGCCAGTTCACAACTCCATCCTTGTCACAGACTATTTGACCAAGGTGGACATCAAGACAGTTCCTCGCCCTCCCTATAGTCCAGACCTTGTTCACTGTGACTTTTGGTTATTCTCTAAGCTCAAGGAAAACCTTAGAGGCTGTTATGAGACAATTAAGGAGATGAAAGAGGTTGTGATGAGGGTTATTGACATGTTCACACAAGATGACTTCCATGGAGCTTCCAGAAGTTGTTGGAACGGTACAACAAGTGTATTGCAGCCGGAGGAGATTATTTCAAAAGGGACTAGAGTTTCATGTGTGTACTATCAATAAAAGAGCCTATACGAAAAAAAGAAAGTTGTCAAGATGCTTGAAAAAATGATAATCGCTGGGCGAGAGGTTTGGTGAATATGGCGGATGAAGCAGAGTCTCGTAACGAATTAGTCGTTCAACTTCTGCAGGGTCAGTTGAGCAACATGCGGGCAAGCGTTGTCATGGAGGAGAATTGGTCTCTTCATATTGACCAATCTCGGCCACATACGTTGGAGCTTCCGGTGCATTTCGTCAATTTGTCGGCAGTACTTCTCCGCCGTAATCGTTTCACCCAGATTCAAGAAGCTGTGATGGATGAGACCGGCTGCCGACCACCAAACAATCACCATAACCTTTTTTTGGTGCAATTCGGTTTCGAGAAGTGTTGTGAAGCTTCTCCAGCATCCAATCATTGTGCCGAACGTCACCAGTTGTAGAAGATCCACTTCTCATCACCCGTCACAATCTGCTCGAGAAATGGGTCGTTTTTGTTGCGCAGAAGGAGCGTAGAAGACACCTCAAAATGACGATTTTTTTTTTTTATTATCGGTCAGTTCATGCGGCACTCATTTACCCAACATTTTGACTTTCCTATTTGCTTTAAATGGCGAACGACTGTTAAGTGGTTCACGTGTAGTCTCTGTTTATTCGTAACTTTTAAATTTGAAATATAAGATACGCCCACATTTTAGTTATGTCTTTTTTATCAGGTTGATAAGAAAGTTATTGCGTTTTTTTAACTTTTAAATTCAGATGAACATATCTCGGTTCAAACAAAAATTTCTTGATCGAAATAAGCACCATCAGAATCAACACACTTTTGCCAACGCAAAACGAGTGTATTTATGCCAGTAACGTAAAAATCTTGCGTTCTGGGTCGATGAAGGCGTTTTTGATATTTTTTTAGTTTTTTTTTTTTTTAACATTTCTCACGCAGAAAGTTGTCGAAATGGAGTGTGGCGGATAAGGCAGAGTTTCGTAGCCTAATTCGTTCAACAGCAACTTTTCGTGTGGTTTAGCGAAGATCGGCTTCAATTAAGGCTTTCAAATGTTCGTTATCAACTGCAGTCGGCCGGCCGCGACCGTCTTCATCTTCGAGGCTCTCCATTCCGAAATTTAGGATATATTACTATTTTCGACATGACAAATATTGTTTTTGCTTATTTAAAAAAATCGATTTGTCGACTATATCTTAACGAGCCCCAAGCATATGTTATGATCATGGAAAACCAGGCGGCGTACTAGTATATAAATAAAAATTAAACCGAACACACACCAGGCAACATCAAATGCATTTTAATAGTAATCAAATTCCTGCGTCCACATATGCATGTAAACAAAAAATAATGAAAATGGCGCCCCCAACCCTCATCCGCGAAAAACAAGATGGCAGCGACACGATCGATCTCATTAAAGTTTGATTTTCCTCTGTAAAAAAAAAAAACAAAAAAAATAATTGATCAAATTAAGTGATTTTTTGCATGCAAACTTTATTACATAACGAGTACGTATAGTATAACTTCTTTCATTATTTTCATTTTTTTACTGTCTTGATTAAGTACCGTTTATTTTTATTTTTTATTCATCCCTCTTTCTCGCAAATCTATTCTTATCACTTCTTCCCAGATTTTTCTTGGCCTACTGACACTACTACCGCAACTGTTAACCCAAGAATTCTCAGGAGAATTGGAGAGTTATTAGATGTAGAACAATTGAAGTAGCAGTGTCAGTTCGAAGGTGGATGCCAAGGAAAACATGGGAGAAAATGATGAAGATAGATTTGGGATTAACAAGAGATGTGTATTAACAGTAACAAAAAGATAAATTTCTTTGTTGTTCAAATGTACGATTTTGCATGAGTCCAATATGCATATGAAGGCACAGAAGTATTATCAAAAGACATTTGAAATGAGCATTGTTACCATCATCAGCGGCCCTGCCATTTAAGTGTTGGCAATCATGACTCTTTAATGCGGGCGGCTATCCATAACCCGAAACATTGTTCTTTCTGCTTCTCATAAAGTCGATTCTCCCCCCCCCCACACACACACATACACGCACACGAGAGTCATTCCAAAAGTAATACCTCCTATTTTTTATTCTGCTCGAATGGATCAGAGGGGATTACAAATTGCTTTGTCATCATGATTAAACTTATGCATTCATGATCTGTAAGTTTCATTTCTCTGTTGCAAATATTTACGATGTGAGACTCTGAGAAAGCACCCCCCCACGTGCGTCAGGAATTCCTCGTCGCAGAGAAAAAATATGAACCGATCTACATTCACTGACGCCTGTTGAACGCTTACGAAGCCGATGTAATTTATGTCAGCACATCGTGTTGAACGTTTACGAAGCCGATGTAATTCATGTCAGCACAGTTATGAGATGGGGTCGTCGATTTCAGAGTGGCGACAGAGATGCGAGTGACAAAACACGCTCTGAATTTTTACGACCGAGGCATCAAAAAAGGTTGGAAAAGGTGAGAATGGTGGTGACTATGTAGAAAAGTAAATTCTAAAGCACAAAAGGTTGCTCGTTTTAATAGTACCACTCTCGTCTTCTTAGCTCTTCAACGTTTTAGTTTTTTAGTTAAAAATATAAGGCCTTGCCTTTTCGTGTACATATTTGAGGATAAAATGCACGATATATAATAAAGTGTAAGCAGAATGTATGAAATGCAAAAAAGAAAACAATTCAACACAAGAATAAAACACTTATTTACAAACGTACAAACTAAAAAGAAGCCAAATATGACTTTAAATTTAACATAACTTGTAAAATGAATGTAGTTTTAAAGGAAAATAAAGACAAACAAAATGTAAATTGCTTATAACTTTAGTTTTCTCAACAACTAGCATTTTAGCCCGGCGTTGCCCGGGTGTTTAGAGGTGTGTGTTGAGCAAAACAAAAAATGTGGTAGTAGGAAGGCAGGCTCGAACCCGTACTGCAAAGGAGAAAAAAAAACCGGGGAAAAACCTAACGTCTTTGCTATTACGACCACCGCCAAACCGAAAATGACATAGGTTGTTATTAAGGCTAGACAATCGAAAGGAGAGGATGGCTTTCGAAAATATCGGCGAAAAAAGCGTAGAAAAGTGTAGAAAGAAAGCGTAGAAAAGTGCCCAGTTTAAGGTGAAGATGTTAATGTTTTTAGCCAATTTTTTCGAAATTTGTCGTCTGAAAGGTCGAACTTCAAAACCATACTGATCTTGTAAAAATCCGTCGCCTCTGTTTTAGGCAGACATGCACACATACATACATACATACATACATACATACATACATACATTTCTATATTGGTAACTAAAAAATTTCTACCAAAACCGATTAAAAAGCTTGTCCTATCTCTGAATACACTTTATGTAAAATTTAAAATGTTTAGACCAAAAATTGTCTGAGTAATTTGGTAGAGACCGCAGAGGTAAATTTTTTAAAACTTTGACCCCTATTATGACCCCGTAATATTTATTGTTTTGGGCTCAAATCAAGTTATTAAGTTAGATATATGTCAAAGGAACCTATATCTAAAATTTCAAGTATTTATGCCCAAAATTGTCGGAGGAGTTTGGTAGAGTTCTCAAAGGTCAAATCGTTGAACTTTGACCCCTTAATCGCCAAATTTCTGGCCGAAAACAGATTACAAAGATTTTCCAAAATCTTAGTACCCTGTATATCAAATTTCCATTCTGTAGACTTAAAATTGACAGAGTTATTGCGTAGGGAAATGTACACACATACAGACACACAGATACACAGAGAGACGGATACACAGACACGTTCACTTTTACAGATATATAGACTAGATTACCCGTGACCCGTTGAGTCAGTATGTTATATTAGCTATAGAATTCATATATGAGTGTGACACTTGTGACATAAAGAAAATAGCTTTTTTTTACATAACAGAAACATTTCTATGAAAATATATTAATATGAAAAAAGAATATAAATTAGATTTCTATGAGTCGTTCTGTTTATTATAATTGATTATTTTTCGAAAAATATTTTTTACAGTTACTGAATTATAAGGGGTTGGCCATACTTATAGGTAAATGTGCACTGAACAGATACCATAATACTTATAGTTAAATTCAAATGTTGATATATCTGCTTCTTTTTTACATCGTTCATTTCTGTATTACGTTTAAGTTATTATAAACCCTACTCTTCCCATGTTAAATAATAATTTCAAAATAATAACGTTAATATTTCAGTGTGCAGGTTACATACATCGTTACAAGGTCATTTGAGTTTTATAATTATATAGATTAGATATGCATTTTTTTTTGGTCCCTCAACAAAAGGAGGGTGAACCTGTAAATTCACCCTTGTCCGTTCATCCGTTTATCTGTCCGCACTTTTCTCAATAACTACGCCCTGGAATTGTTTGAAATTTTGCACAAACATTAAACATGATATGAGTAAAAAAGTAACAGAACGGATTTTCTGGGAAAACTCTAGTTGCCCCACCCCACCCCTAGGGGTGCCTTTCGGATTAAAATGGCTAAAATTGACTCTTTTGTGCTTATTTAAAAAAATTGATGCCTTGGATTTTTATAAAACTTTCTGAAAAGTTGTAACTAACTGATTTCTATATAATTTTGTTTGTGTATACTTCACGATAACTCTTGAGTGTGTCCCAGAGGTTCTTTAAGGGCTAATAATAACACTTCTTTTTTGGGACTTTTACCATTTTTGTCCAAAATTTTCTGTGTGTATATATATTTAGCAGTTTTGCATGGTGCTGAACTCAAGTTTAAATATGTTACGGTCTTGGGGACTTTTGGGACAAGTGGAGAGAATAAAACATGAACGGTTATCAAGACAGCTAATCTTTTCTTAATTTTGTGAAGGTTTACGTCAGATCGGAAAAAAGTCCGTATCAAGATTGAAAGGAACTTGAAAAACACTGGCGATTGGTAAGATGACAAGAAAGACAGAATCAAGTGGATACGTATGACCTTGTGACTTTTATGAAACGACTAGCGGGGGGAGGGATACCCGGCGTTGCCCGGGTGTTTGGAGGTGTGTTGGTAGATTAAAACAACCCTGTTAAAAAAAACGTTGGCCGGTTGTTTGGAGGTGTAAAAGAAAAAAAATAGTTTTAGTAGAAAGGTAGGCTTGAACCCCGAACCTTTGACGCGGAGGTGGAAAGGAAATGAGGGAAAAAAACTACGACCTAACCATTTCGACCACGAGAACAAATGAATTGATAAGCATGTTAAGTTGACGTTTATAAACCGAAATTAGCAGGTGCGACAACGTCAAGTTGCGTGATGTTTGACCTAGTTTTGCGCTAGAAGCTAGTTTCTAAAAAAAAAACCCAAAAAAACTAACGTAAGGCAAACGAACGATGTTAAATGTAAAAATCGAAAAAACAAAAAAGAAAACAAAAAAACAAACGTTAAAATTAAAAACCAAAGAAAAACACATGAAAAATGGCTTAAATAAGCCTGTTTCGATATTAAAATTTAAAAAATCGATGGGTACCCGGATGTTTTTGGGTGTGTGTTTGTACGGTCGGGGTGGGGTGGGGGGTGTTAATGAAAACCTAAGAATAAGCGAAGTAAAAAAAAAAACAAAAAAAAAACAGAAAAACGAACGTTACGTGAAAAATGGCTTAAATAAAACTGGTTCAATTTAAAAAATCGAAAAAAAGACATCTCATACCACGATTCGAATCCAAAACGCGCTAACCAACTGAGCTAACACGACGTATATGAAATTTAGTTAGTTTTTAAACTATTTAAACTAAATCAGGTCATGACGTCATCTGACGCATGCGTATAACCGGTCGTCGTCATGAGAGGACGGTTTTTGTTGACCTCCCCCCTGTCGAAAATTGTCAATTACCGGGTGAAAAAATTAACGTTTTTGGCCAATTTTTCGATATTTTTCGGGCGAAGGATGGGGCTTCAATATGATACCGAGTTTGTGAATTTTTGTCGTGTCTGTCGAAAGTTTTTAGCGGACACACAAACACACATACATACAAACAAACATACATACATACACACATTTTCGCTTTTATATATATATATATATAGAGAGAGAGAGAGACTAGCGGGGGTACCCGGCGTTTCCCGAGTGTTTGGAGGTGTGTGTGCTGTTAAATAAAAAAGAAACCGGGGGGGGGAGGTAAAAGTTGGTAGGATCGAACCCGAAGCCCTGAGGCGAAGTTGGAAAATAAAATGTGAAAAAAACATGAACCGTTCGGCCAGCCAGAATGAGTTACTGAAAAATGTTTGAATTTATTTAAGTAAGAACCAAATTGACAGGTGCCCGCACGGAAGTCGTAGAGCGTGACGAAGACGACGACGATGACGACGACGACGTAAGCAATAGCTATTCAGCAAATGAGATCAATAACCAGGTTTGTTTGTTATAAGCGAAGTAAAAAAAGAAAACATAAAAACGAACGTTAAAACTTAAGCGGGGGGGGGATAATCAAAACATCGAAAAAACACACAAAAATAACTAACGTAAGGCAAACGAACGATGTTAAATGTAAAAATCGAATAAACTAAAAAAGAAAACAGAAAAACGAACGTTAAAACAAAAAAAAAACATGTGAAAAATGGCTTAAATAAGCCTGTTTCGATATTAAAATTTAAAAAATTGGTGGGTACCCGTGTGTTTTTGGGTGTCGCTAAGAATAAGCGAAGTAAAAAAAAAAAAAAAAAAAAAAAAAAAAACAGAAAAACGAACGTTACGTGAAAAATGGCTTAAATAACACTGGTTCAATATTTAAATTTAAAAAATCGAAAAAAAAAGACATCTCACACTACGATTCGAACCCAAAACGTTTAGATAATGAACCAACGCGCTAACCCACTGAGCGAAGGCGACGTGCATGAAATTTAGTCAGTTCTTCAACTATTTAAAGTAAATCAGGTCATGACGTCATCTGATGCATGCGTATAACCGATCGTCGTCACGTGGGGACGGTTTTTGTTGACCCCCCCCCCTGTCGAAAATCGTCGATTTCGGGGTGAAAAAAAATTAACGTTTTTGGCCAATTTTTCGATATTTTTCGGCCGAAGGATGGGGCTTCAATATGATACCGAGTTTGTGAATTTTTGTCGTGTCTGTCCAAAGTTTTTAGCGGACACACAAACACACATACAAACATACATATATATACATACATACATATACACATTTTCGCTTTTATATATATAGAAGATAATAATTGTTTTTGCGATAGATTGCAGATGGTGAATATCCATTACTGCAAATTAAAAATAGACTAGTCATAAATCAGTCATTTACAAATGAGATCTCAAATTTACCCATAAGAGCCGACACCTGGTTGCTTAAGTATCCTGTCTTCCCAATACGTACGGTACAAACAGACTCCGATGTATAATGGTTACAATCTATATAAAAAAATATTGTAACGCGTATACATCACAGGGATTTCTAAAGAATTCGTTCGTCAGAACTCCTGCATTTTTTCTAGTTTCTGAACTATTAGCATTGCTGCTCCTTAGCCATGTGGTTAAGTTCCAACATCAGCATCCCCCCACAGCCCATTTTGAATATCAAACCAACAAATATCTTCTCCACTCTGATGTGTTGTTTATTTATTTATTTCTCCATGGAAATCTCCTCGCAAGGAACATTAGAAAAAATGATGCACAGTCCTATTTCAAGATTTAAAATAATTATTTCTACGTTTCATTCTAATTTACAAAATCAACTACAACTTAGAGAAGGTTCAGATTCTTAAATATTTGATTGAATTTTAACTTACTTGATATTATATATTGTTGCGGGCCCCGAGTGTCCCCGCTGTGTATGTCGCAAACTCAAAAAGTATAATAATAATAGTGATAAGAATCAGAAGGAGAATCAAGTGTAAAATGGAGTTGAAACAAGCAAGCAAAGATGACTGAGACGAATGGATAAATTATTTACAAAATTTATTTTTTATAGAAGATTGTAAATGAAAAGAGAAGATACAAAAGTTTCTTCTTGGTCGAAAAGTCTCTCTCTGTGACTGAGATAATTTAATATTTTTCCATGTAATAAAAAAGACAGTTCGTCAACTGAGGTATAAAAAGATCTATATGTGATCAAGTAGAAAAGTCCTGCGTTCTCCTGCGACTGAATTAATTGAATGGATTTTTTATGTATTGAAATAATCAAGAAAATTCCTTCGACTGTATTAATTGAATGTTCTGAAGGAGACAAGTAAGAGTTCTTGGTTAGAAATAACCAGTCTTTTTTCAAAGAATTGAACTATAAAAAAAAACACCGCTTACTTAGCGGGGAGATAGAAAAGGGGAATAAAAAAAAAAAGGTCCATTAGGATTGCAAGCCCGTATCCACGTGGAGGAATTAATTGAGGGGCACGCGCGTGTTTAACGTCCAAACGCGGACGGGTCAATGTTGATGTTTACGCCATGATGTTCAAAGGTCGACCCCGTTTTGAGCGAAAGATGCCCGTTTTATACTTGTTCGACTGGCTCCAGGGAGGCATTCCGAAAAAACATTTTTAAAAAAATTTGTTTTTCTTGTAATCCGATTGGATGAAAAGAATAACATTCTTATGGCGTAAGATGCTTTAACTGACGTCCGCCCGAATGACTGAAATTACGTTTAAGAAGCACCAAATTTGCGTGAGTGGGGAAAGAAAATGTACGCGCAGTTGAAACGATGTTTATACATCCACGCGCGTGCAACTGGGTTTTACTGTTGAAGCAGCGCACCACCATTATTTTGTTTTGGAGTAGATTCGACGCGCGTGCGTCGGGGCTACGACAATATATATATATATATATATATATATATATATATATATATATATATATATATATATATATATATACATATATATATATATATATATATATATATATATATAATTTTAATAAAAAAAGTTAAAATGTTTTGAACTCAAAACCAGCATTTTTTCAAAGTGCTCATTACATATATAGACCATATATAGACCTATTATATGTCTAATAATTTCATTTATACACACACACACACACACATATATATACACTTGTGCCCGATATTATTCATACCCCTCGGATCTTTGAGATTTCTATAAGAATATTGCTCAAACCAGAAGGTAGACAATATTAAAGGGATTTCAAACAATAAATCAAGCATAAGCATTTAATTTAAACTCAACAAATAAATAAATTATGCAAGTTTGAAACATTATACAAAGAAAAACAATAATGGCACTAGTTCAAAATTATTCATACCTCTCAGATTTTCTAAAATGTCCTTAGTAGTGGTGGTTGGATTTGCATTAACACTTCTTACAATATTCCTGGTGGCTCTAGCAGACAGTTTCCTTTTCCTTCCTCTACCAATCAAGTTGTTTGTTGTGTGGTGGCTCTGAAATTTTTTGATGATGCTCTGTACTGTTGCTGTAGGAACCTCAAATTTCTTGGAAATTGACTTGTAACCTAAACCATCCTTATGTAAATTCACAATTTTAGTCCTAAGATCATTACTAAGCTCTTTTTTCTTCCCCATTCTAATAATTTTTATTCTTTTATTGGTTTTCAGTTGATATCATTTTAATTTCTGAAAAATGCAAAAAAACGAAATGAAATTAATCAAAGGTTGTATAAAAGCATTCAAAATAAGAATCAAACAGGAAACAAACAGTCAGAAACTCGATTAATACTGAAAAAATAAGGGGGTATGATTATTTTTGAACATTGCAGATTTTATAAATAGCTGTATATTTCTTTTATTACAAGTATCCCGATATTTTAAAATGACGAAAATGATCAGAAGAGGTTTATTAAGAATATGTATCAATATGGACGTAAACAATAAATTCTTACAAAGTTACACCTAATAAACTCAATTTTCAAGGGGGGTATGAATAATATCGGGCACAAGTGTATATATATATATATATATATATATATATATATATATATATATATATATATATTTGTGTATGTAGTAATTTGTTGAAAACATTCTACGTAGAGTGTAAGAAGTTGAATTTAAAGGCAATGACAATGCTATTTGTGTAAAAACACCGTTAGATAAGAAACAAAGTAAACAGAACAAATTGAAGAATTCAATAATTTTCAATGGAATATTTATTTACTGACGTAATATGTCCAACCAGGAAGTTATGGATGGTGTCATTTTTTTTTATTATTATTTTCGAAGTAAACCATCTTTTCAGAAGGAATCTCTCACTCAATCTCTGAGTGTGTTTTCGCCTGGAATCATGCAAATTTATTTAACAAGCGATGCAGTTTTACTCATGTGTTTCTTGTAATGAAAAACTCGTATATTTGAAAATCCATGTATTAAGGATATTTCATTATTATAATTCCTTGTTTGACTTTTTGATGGATTGATAAATATTGTAATTTCTTCGATTTTGTTTTTATCATCCATTTTCCCAATTGTTTTTAGATCTTCCTATTTATTTATTTTATTACATTGATAGGTTCTAATTTAAAGATTATGTTTTATTTTTATTTTTGTAATTATACATACAAGATGCCTTCAAAAAGTTTCCAGACATTTTTCGTATGGGCACTTTTATTGATAGTACACGCATGAAACTCGAGTCCCCTTCGTGGTAATCATCTCCGGTTGCAATGCACTTACTGTACCGTCTCAATAACTTCTGGAAGGCCCCATGGAAGTCCTTTTGTGTGAGCGTGTCAATGACTCTCGTCACAGCCTCTTCTATTTCCTCAATTGTCTCATAATAACAGCCTCTAAGGTTTCCCTTGAGCTTAGGGAATAACCAAAAGTCACAGTGAGCAAGATTTGGACTGTAGGAAGGGCACGGAACTCTTGATGCCCATGAAAACATCTTTCTTTCTGATCTTCTCTGAGCACCCTGGAACAAACTTTGTGCAATTCTTCTGCATCTTCAGTTCCTCGCAAATAATTATGTGTACAGTTCCCACACTGACATAAAATTGTGCATTTATTGTCTCTGTAGACACATCATCCATGAAATTCTTGATTTAGCCAATCAATTCTGTGTTCTGACTTCCTCACTCCTCCCACAGACTCTCTGCCTTCTTTTAATCTCTTATGCCACTCAAAAACTGATGCAAGATGGTCCAAAACCAGTCTGAAGCATTCCATACGTTTCTGTGGCAAGTTTAAAACTATTCCAATTCCTGCTGTAGCTGTTCATTTTAACCTAAAATCATAAAAATTGGTCAGTCATAAGATGTATAGCAATAATATATTGAATTTTCAAGAATCTATGACAATTTTAAATGCCTGCACAAAAAAGTCTGGAAACTTAAAACTCAAATGATCTTGTACCGATGTATGTAACCCACTTTCCGGTTTACGACATCCGGTTGTGCATGACCTGCGCACTGAAATATTAACGTTATTATTTTGTAATTATTATTTAACATGGGAAGAGTGGGGTTTAAAATAACTTAAACGTTATACAGAAATGAACCATGTAAAAAAAAAAAAAGCAGATATATCAAAATTTGAATTTAACTATAATAAGTATTATGGTATCTGTTCAGTGCTCATTTACCTATAAGTATGGCCAACCACTTATAATTCAGTAACTATAAATTGTTTTTTTCAAAAATAATCAATTATAATAAACAGAGCGACTCATAGAAGTCTATCTATATTCTTTTTTCATATTAATATACTTTCATAGAAATGTTTCTATTATGTAAAAAAAAAACCCTATTTTCTTTACGTCACAAGTGTCACGCTCACACATGAATTCCATAACTAATATAACATACTGACCCAACGGGTCACGGGTAGTCTAGTATATATATATATATATATATATATATATATATATATATATATATATATATATGGCGAGCGCTTATTTTTTCTTGAACGAGTTGATTATTTTCAGCGCAGTTTTTATCAAACCAGTCTTGATTTTTCTTTTTCTTAAAACCGACTGTGACTTTGGCTTATTCATTAATGATCTTACTGATTGACAACCATTCTTCTTCCAGGTTGCAAGAATTGGTTGGGTTTATACAAAGTTGTTGTTCGATGGTGTGTTGGTATTTTGTTTTTACCTCTGTTAGGTGAAGTTTTGAGAGGTTATATTTTTTCCGAGGTTGCTGTATTAATTCAAATTTGGGCTTCTTTCTGGTGGTATATTTAGCACATGTGATGATCAAACAGTGGTCAGTCCAACAGTCATCTACACTTAGTGCTGATTTAGTAATATGGATATCCTTTTTATTTTTCTGACAGAGGATGATATAGTCTAGAAGGTGTCAATGTTGAGATCGAGGATGTTTCCACATGGTCTTAAACCTATTTGGGAGCTGGAACTGAGTGTTGGTAATGAATAACTCAAATTCTGAGCAAATTCCTAACAACAGGCGGCCATTTGAGTTGCATTTATCAAGTCCATGCTTCCCAATGACAAAGTTCCAGAGTCTATGGTCTTTCCCCACTCTCGCGTTAAAGTCGCCCAGCAGCATTAATTTGTCACGTGGTAGGGCTCTGGTTATAAGCTCGTTTCACTTCAGTGTTGGCGTCTAGGGTTGGTGTATATGCCGAAATGACAGTAATGAAATCAGAAGGCAGTGGGACTCTAAGAGACATAAGTCTCTCATTTACGGCTGTTGGTGTGAGCTGATGATCATGCACGATATGTGACTTTATAGCAAAGCCAACTCCGTGTATTCTTTTTTCATCTTTATCCCTTCCCTTCCAAAAGAAAGTGTATCCTGAGCCCTTTTCTTCCAGCTTACCTTCTTCTGAGAGTCGGGTCTTGCTAAGTGCAGCAATGTCCACATTAAGAGCCGCGAGTTCCTTTGAGACCAAAGCAGTTTGTCATACGGGTCTGTCCGTGTCATTGAGGTCTAGCAGGGTTCTTATGTTCCATGCACCAAAGGTTAGATTTGTGGATTTGTTTTTTGAGTTTTTCTGGTTTTGACTGCAAAATAGGGTGTCCCGCTGGATGCGGCTTTCCAGTCAGGCACAGTTCCGATTTTTAGCCCACATTTCCTAGGGCCTTCCCTATTCAGAGTGGGCAGTGGTTGTCCTTAATAGCCCTTCCCAGTCATAGACGCAGGACCGAACCTCTGGATAGTCACAGTTCCAAGAGAGGGCGACCATCATGCGTCCACTGCCAGCGTGCAGGTCCAGACTAGGAGCTCTGAGTTTCATCAAAACTGCTCTCTTCGCCCTTGTCCCATCGCCGCTGGTCTTGTCGTAGAAGAGAGAAAAAAAAGAGGAAGTTAAGCAGTAGAAGAGAGAGAAATCAAACCAGAGGAAAGAAGGAAAAGCCATTGGCATATGAATTTGTTTAGGGTGGGCATCAACTTGCCAGGAGGAAACCCACACACTGTGGCTCCCAAACCTTCCTTCACGGCACTTGTGGGGGTGACGTGCCGGAAAAGAAAATAGGTTATTTGTTTGCTAACCGCCTCATAGCCAGTCTGTTTGGCTATTGAGATATTTTAAAGTCAGAGTTTTCTTTCTCCTAGCTTTATCCCAGCCAAGGGACTCCAAGGTAGCGGAGCAAGGGTTGGTGGTGTGTCAGGGCGTGTTCACCCCATTGGTGGGTCATATCATTGCACCTCTGGGAACCCCTACTGCTCCGAGATCCCCTGACATTTAGCCTGGTGCTGCAAGGCACTAGTATCCGTGTGCGACCACGAGGAGGCATGTCAGAGTTCTTAGCACTGGAGAGGCTAATTATACTGGCAGAGAAGGTTTACGCATTCTGCTTCTTATTCACCTAAAGGCTAGCCAGCGGCAAGAGCTGGAAGTGAAAAGCATGCAAGCAAGAACTTAGCACTAATGCTGCTGCACTAGACGCATCACAGTGCCCTGTGTTTCTATACACGCACACATAAAGATAAATGCTCGTCATGCTCATGAACAAGACCCTCGAAGCCGGCATAAGACCAACATCTATAGAAACCGCAAAAAAACAGTGTCAATCAAGATTACGGGAACTAGAAAACAAATGGTGGCAGCTGAAAGCTTAGAACTGGAGGGTTTTGCAGAAGCCTACGACCTTAGAAATTTCTATGCCGGTATAAAACAAATTTTTGGCCCCATCAGACATTCAACCGGAACACTCCTTGCAGCAGACAATGCCACCATCCTCAACGATCCACAATCAATTCTGGATCGTTGGAAGGAGCATTTTGTCACTCTACTCAAAAAAGAATCTACTGCAGATGAGGACTTTCTCAAATGGTCCCACAGTACCCAGCGCAATTATGGATGAATGCACCACCATCATTTACAGAATTTCTACTAGCAATGGAGCAAATGAAAGTAAATTCCAGGTTTGACTTTAATCGTGAATATTTGTCTTATTTTCTTTTTATTTATCTTTTTCCTAAATTTTTTTGTCAAATATACTATTATTAACAAATGCTTTTTCTTATATTTAAAATGAGAGAAAAAAAAGTCTCCTACGAAATTGAACATTTCCCAAATTATATTTGCATATTATCTGAACTCCAAAACATGCGCTTTTTTTTATTTTCTAAAGTATGCATTATTTCTAGCTAGTCTAAAGTTAATACGTAACCCTAAAGGTATTACTTCTTAACCAGATTTTTTTTAAACGAGTTAAAAATAACCAGACTTTCCAATTTGATAAAAGTTTCATTTATTATGGGGTGGAGCTGGAACAGTCGAACATTCTGGCATGAGGTCTGCGAGCCGTGTGTAGTTTGTTAAATTCAACTCGAAAAATTGAAAGCTTAGGCAAGAGCAAACTCTTAACCTAACAGAAGCGAGGATTTTTTTTTCTACTGTAGAAGACAGAAGAACTTTATTTAAGTAGTATACTTAATATCTGCAATTACCATATGCTTGCTTGTATTAACAAAGTGGCCTCCATGATATCCATACCAAACTACTGAACATAGCTTATAATTTAACTTTCACTGTATCTTAGCTGTGATACTAGGGCTATTTTTCTGAGTAGATGCAATGCTCTGTGCCTGACCTTAATGACTGCCTATAAATACAGAATACGA
The DNA here is from genome assembly GCF_053919585.1 of Euprymna scolopes. Taxonomy (NCBI): domain Eukaryota; kingdom Metazoa; phylum Mollusca; class Cephalopoda; order Sepiida; family Sepiolidae; genus Euprymna; species Euprymna scolopes. The sequence continues at coordinate 111,144,869 of NC_136500.1, forward strand.
ATTCTGAATCACCATGCACTAGTTGTTCCTCTTATAACTGGAAAAAAAGCATCTAACAGCTAGCTATGAAATTCCAATATGCATTTTACCTCCAAGACGACTACCTTTGTCTAACCTGCATGCCAAAAAAAAAAAAAATTTTTTTTTCTTCAAACTAAACCTTACCTGAAACTCTAAATCCTAATGGAGATTTACTGTTATTTGTAAGTAAATAACCCCCATCTCTTGAAGGCTAACAATCTGCTCCTTCTCACCAAGCCACCACTAAACTCCTACATTGCACAGCATTTGTAGTGGAATCCTTAACTTCCAGCCCCTAACCCTCACATGCTAACTGCTTAATAGCCATCACTAAACATCTATATATTTCTACCTTTTAGACATGCATTAGAGTTCATTCCTATCCGGTTAGGTATTTAACAGCCAAAGTATGTACTCAACAAAGCAATCTGCATTACATAACCATGTCTCCTCCTAGATAGTTTTGCAATGATTAACACGAAACTGAACTGATACTCCTTGTTATGCAAAATGTCCATGACTCTTACTTGAAAGCTGAAAGTATCTTCCCTCAATAATAGAAACACATTTTATACCTACAACTTCAACTTTATTCACATCTACTGAAAACCTGCCCATATATCTATTTACCTAATTACACATGACTCAAAACTTACTGTTTTTTCCGTACTATATTGCACTCACATCTCAACCCTTTTTGTCTAGGGCATTGAATGCTGTTCCCCCACTCCCGACACATCCCACCCCTCAAAACTGGGCACTTGGGAGTGCTTGAGTACCACGCATGCCTGTGCAATTAGATTGGGATGATCTTCTTCTGATGGGTTGAGGGTACCGGATTGACAGTTCCTGGCTGCTGTTTCCGACTGGTAGTACAGGAGCCCTAACTCTTTGGTAGTGCTTAGAGCGGCCGCTCAATCAACAGTTGTATACTATCGGGATGTTTGTAGTGCCATGTCGCGCGTGGAAAGGGACCCTCCACTCATCCCCGGTGGGCTTTCCTGAAGAAGAAAGGTCAGCTGATGGTTTACTTGTGATGCATGTCTGATGCTCTGCATAATCTCTTGTTCAGCTTCCCCTTGCTTAAACTGAAACTCTTTAAAAAATATGGCGACAGTATAATCTAAAACTAAGTTTAAACCATGCTTACGGTCAAACAAATCCAAGTTGCCTCCTCCCTTGAGGCTTGCATTCACAAATATCCGTGGGCTTAGAACTAATTTAGCTGATGTTGAAGCATTTCTCCTAACAAATACCCCGGATATCTTAGCACTAAGTGAGACTAACCTACACTCCTCCATCCCCTCTAACTACTTTAACATGCCTGGATATCTCCCACTCTGCCGTAAGGACTCTGACAGACACATGCACGGACTTGGAGTTTACATTCGTAATACCCTTCTAGAGAAACAAGCCTAGAATCGGATGATCAAGCCTTTATGTGCTTTAGATTAAACATGCAACACAACATTAGCTACTTTTATTTTCTCTACCGCTCTCCCTCGACCCAGGACTGCACCATAATAAACAAAGTCTCTGACAGCATAGACACAGCACTCTCCCTCGACACTAGCGCACAAGTACATGTATTTTGGTGACTTTAATGTCCACCACAAAAACTGGCTTGGATTCTCTACTTACACAGATGCAGCAGGCAGCACGACTCATAGCTTCTCTATATCTCACTCCCTATCACAAATTGTTACGTTTCCAACCTGTTTCCCTGACCAGGAAGAACAACACGCATCACTTCTAGATCTGTTTTTGACCACAGTTCCCGATGATTGTATAATGAATGCCAACAGCCCACTTGGGAACGCTGATCATGCAGTGATAATGGTTGAAAGCGCCCTAAACTCTAGAGCCAAAACTGAAGAGCCAGTGCTCAAAACAACGAGATATTATAAAAAGGCTGACTGGAAAGCCATCAGAGATCTTATCAGAGATGCCCCATGGGGAAATATTTTTTCTCTTCCTGCTGAACACTGCGCAAACGAGACCACTGAATGGTTCGAAACTGCAATCGAAGCGCATGTTCCCATGCAGAAATTTTATAGCAAGCCCCACTCTCCCCAATGGTTTACTTCGACTTGCACAACTGCCATTGCTCAAAGGCAGCATGCATACTGCAGATTTAACCAACATAAGTCCAGTTCAAACAGACAGAAGTATATAGAAGCTAGAAGTAACGTTAAGAAAGAAATAGCAACAGCTAAGAGAGAATTTACGGAAACCACTAAAAAACGCATCGAAGCACAAAAACTAGGAACTCGTGACTTCTGGAAAATCTACAACAGTGTAGTAAATAATGGGCAATCAACAATTCCCCCACTAACCAACAATCATGTTTGCTCAGCAACCGAGAAGGCTAACATGCTTGTCAGTCGGTTTTCCTCAAACTCCACACTGGACCTTCTAACCACCCCCTACCTGACTTTCCTATGCTGACAGACGCCATGCTAGACGATCTGAAAATCATCCCTGCTCAGGTACATGCTATCATAAAAAACCTTGACACTTCAAAAGCATTTGGACCCGATCTCATCCCAGCTGTGCTATTAAAAAAGTGCTCAGCCGAAGTAGCTCCAGTTCTCTTCAAACTCTACAACAAATGCCTTAATGAATCCTGCTTTCTGGGCTGTTGGAAAACTGTTTCTGTGGTACCAGTATTCAAGAATTCTTGCGAAAGAACTGACCTATTAAATTATTGCCCCATTAGCCTCCGCCCACTTTTTGCCAAAATATTTGAGACCTTAATTAACCATGCTCTAGTCCATCACCTTACAGATGCTAAACTTCTGACTGACAAACAATATGGATTTAGACAAGCCCGTTCCACAGCAGAAATCCTACCTGTAATCTCGGAACGTATATACCATTCACTGGAAAAAGCGGGGGAGGGCAGAGCGGTAGCTCTAGATATATCTAAGGCTTTTGACATGGTATGGCATGAGGGTCCGTCTCCTCAGGATAATTAGATCATACGTTATCACTAGTAGAATACTTAACATAATTAAATTTTTCTTAGATAAGAGAAAATCCAGGTTGTCCTTAACAGTCGTACATCTAAACAATATGATATAAATGCGGGAGTGCCCCAGGGGTCTATCCTTGAACCTCTACTGTTCCTGATAATCATAAATGACCTCCCCGACAAAATTGCCTCTGAGAAGGGTATATATGCTGATGACACCACACTCTATAACAGGCACAACAGGAAAACAAATGAACACATATCTAAAGAAATGGCAGAAACACTAGAGGATGACCTCCAATCTGTAGTGGAATGGGGACAAAAATGGATGGTCACGTTCAATGCCACCGAGACTAAACTAGTTTCATTCATTCATTCATTCAATAATTACAAGAAACATCTCTACCAGCTATAGCAATGGCCAACGACTTTTTATCTGAGAGTACATCTTTCAAACTCCTTGGTTAACGTTCACAGGAAACATGAGTTGGAACAATTACATTGAAGGCATTGCCAGGGCCGCTGCAAGGAAGGTGGGCTCTCTCTACCGTGCTAGAAAACTACTAACACCTGAAAGTATCCTGTACCTCTATAAGGCTACCATTCGCCCATGTATGGAGTATTGCTGTCATATTTGGGCAGGTGCATCTGCTACTAGTCTCTCGCTCCTAGACAAGGGTCAAAAGAGAGTCGTAAATCTGATAGGCCCTGAACTGGTGTCTAAGCTTCAGCCTCTGTCCCATCGACAAAATATTGCATCCCTCTGCCTGTTCTACAAGTATTTTAATGGTGAATGCTCTGACGAACTGCAGACACTTTTGCCCCCACAACTAAACACCCTCGACAAACCCGACAGGCTGCTAGATCCCACCCCCACACTGTAGAGATCCCTAGATGTAAAAGACCTTTCTACTCCAGTAGTTTCTTCCCCAGAACCGCTAGACTTTGGAATTCCATTCCAGGTCCCTGCTTCCCCAATTGTACTGACGTGCAGAAGTTCAAGTGTAACGTGAACCGACATCTTGCTGCCCAAATCCCTACATAGTACCCCAGTAGTTGTTGCCCCTGATAGTAGCCTCCTACACCAAAGTGGCAATATGCCTTGTTTGGGGGGAAAATGTAATAATAAAAAAAACAAAACGTAATGAATAAAGCTCCAGGGCCTGATAATATCCCCTTCGAACTTATCCACTATGGTGGACAACATCTGAAAACAAGACTATTCACTCTCATTCTTAAGATGTGGGAAGAACGTCAAGTACCAAAGGATCTGAAAGACACAGTAAGTAATAGTAACCATCTTCAAAAAGATGACCGAAAATCATGTGGCAATTCCTGTGGGATTGCCCTTTTGCCCATAATGGGAAAAATATTTGCCCGCATACTACTGAATCGCTTGCTGCAAGTCACGGAATCAGTCCTCCCAGAATCTCAGTGCGGCTTCCGTGCCTCTCGGGGAACAATAGATATTATTTTCTGTGCGAGACAGCTGCAGGAGAAAAGTAGGGAACAACAGAAACCCCTCTTTCTTGTATTTTATGATCTCCAAAAAGCATTCGATATCGTTCCAAGAGATGCAATGTGGAAAGTTCTCAAGCAATTTGGTTGCCCAATCCACTTTGTAGAATGCATCCAGGCACTGCATGACGGCATGTCAGGATATGTATCGCTCCCAAGGCAAGGAAACAAAAAAGTTTCCAGTTACCTGTGGACTAAAACAAGTTTGTGTTCTTGCACCTACCCTTTTTTCCTTATATCTTGGTGCAATGTTGCACGAACTTCCCCCAAATAACTCGGGGTGGGCATTAGGTACCGTTATGATGGGGGACTTTCAAGCCTGCTAGACTAAAATCTCAAAGCCTTGTGAAATTCCAACACATCACAGAGCTTCAATATGCAGATGATAAGATGGTAGTTTGCCATTTCAAGGAAGACATCCAGAGATCCGTAAACAACTTCATGGCAGCCTACCATCACTTCGGGCTCGCTGTTAATATTGGTAAGACAAAAGTGTTGGTACAACCAGTACCCAATACCATCTTACAGGACGTAAGCATTTGGTAAACTGACGAAGCGCATCTTCAATAATAAACATCTTTCAATAAAAACTAAACTCATTGTATACCATGCGATTGTTATACCTACGCTTTTGTATTGGTGTGAGACCTGGACTATATACCAAAGTGATCTCATTAAACTCGAAAAATTCCATCAACAAAAACTTTGAGCTATACCGAACATCAAATGGTATGACTATGTAACCAATACAAGCGTTCTTGAGAAAGCATACAGCTGCAGTATTGAGGTCACCACCATTATGCACAGATTCCGTTGGTTGGGGCATATCCTCAGAATGGATGAAAACAGGCTCCCTCGACAAACCCTCTACTCGGAGCTAGCCACAGGAAAAAGACCTATCGGCCGCCCTCTACTGCGATACAAGGACCAACTTAAATCCACCCTAAAAACACCAAATTTGATCTTCACATCTGGGAAACAACATCTCAGGATCGGTGCCTGTGGCGCCAATCCATCATACATGGTACCAAAGGATACGAAGCAGAAAGAAGAAGACTGGTGGAGATCAAGAGGCAGGCAAGAAAAAATCATGCTGAGCAACAACGCCTCCTGCCAAGCATTGCTTGCCTTCTCTGCCCACGCAAATTCTACGCTAAGATTGGTCTGAGAAGCCATCTGCGATTCAAACACTGAGGGAAGAGGAAACTGAAATTCTCAGATATGAGAAATCGGCCGACGACGAAAAAAGAAACCAACTTAATACAGGGTGTCCCAAAAGAAGCTGACGGATTTTAAATTTGATTAACTTCCTCAATATTTAAGTTATGCTTATCAATTTTCATATGTAGGTAGATGAGCCTCTCCGTGATTTTTTGGGATATAGTAAAATATCATAGTCTACTTATTCTAATTTTATTTACACAACTTAATCTAGGGTATGTTTTTCACAAGGTCTAATTTTGAAAAATGATGTTACTCAAATGTCCACCATTTTCATTTTCACACTCTTATGCTCTCTACAGGGCATTGTCCAGCACATCACTTAATGGTTTAGGGCTTATGGCCCTAATTTCCTCCTCTATATTGTTTTAGGGGCATTTATTGTGCCTGGTTTTATTGCATTGGGAGGAGGGGAATTTCTTGTGTTGAAGTTTCGTCAAAATTCTTTTTGAACCGAAAATACGACACTACGATAAATATCCGCTCCTCGGTATTGTGACGACTCAGGATAACCTTGGAAGGGTTACACTAGAGGATCTGAAAAAATAAAAGAAAAAGATGAAAAATTAAGAAAGTTATGAATTTTTTTAACCATCAGCTTCTTTTGGGACACCCTGTATATATATATATATATATATATATATATATATATATATATATATATATATATATATATATATATATATATATATATATATATATATATATATATGTGGAAATATTTATTCGCTTATATTTTCTTTTTATATATACCAATCCTTATTTAAGAAACTCAATGTAATTACAGAGTATACAATGAACAAATCACAAAAGTCTATATTCCAAATTTCATGATGTTGACCATCTTACAATTTATTCCTTAATTCAGTTGAAGTTTACACTTCTTGCCAGTATCTGTTTCGTAGCATAAAATCATTCACTTAATTATTATATCAATCAATGAATCTATTTTACTCTTAACTCACCAGAAGAAATAGCAACTAACAATTCACCAAAAGGAAGTAAAATACGTTTGGGTATGATTAAAAAATCCGAAACATGGAAGAGAAGCTGCAATTACCTTATTATTTGCTTACATTACGCCATTTTGAACTTAGAAATCATATATTTTTATATATAGTAAACAAGCTACACGTTTAATAATATTTATCATGAAAATAATTAAGAAAAGTATGTGTAAACATGAAAACGGAATAGTATATATACGATTAATTTATCGGAAAACGACCGAGAATGATAATTAATTTTGACAATGGTGGACATCCTGTTCTTGCCTTCTCCAATGCTAAAGAGTCAACTGAACCTAGATAACGCAAGTGATGAAAGTTAACCAATGTGATTTGTTTGATTCCGAGTCTTCCGTATGTGGTTCCACTGGTTCTAACCAGTCGACGAAAACAATTCTCTAAATGCTATGCGATTTTCAGTCATTTTAACACATTGTCATCTTGATAAAAATGTAACTATTCGAAGTACATTAGATACTTTCATATTTAAAACCTGTTAAAGAAATGAAAGCCACGTCGTACATAAATATTGCAATCAGGATTATATCAACAGCGGCTGAAGATATGTTACGTTAAAACATTACGTGAAACAAAAGCCATAGTGCATACGTTCGAGAAGAATTTGATTATTTTTTATATTATTTGATACAGAAACATTTCCAAAGAGACAGCGAAGGAGAGAGAACGTGTGTGTGTGTGTGTGTGTGTGTGTGTGTGTGTGTGAGAGAGAGAGAGAGAGAGAGAGAGAGAGAGAGAGAGAGAAATTCTTAAAATAAATTATTTTTATATCCGCTATTATTGAAATAACACAACAGAAGTATTATTCTTTTGACGTCACATTAAAAAAAAAAAAAGCTTTAATGACAAAACGAACCAAAAAACCCGGATGAATCAGTATCCTGTCGGCATTTTAAATAAAGAGAATTGATCATAGCTACTAGACTTGGCGAAATGTCGGTTAGACTAATACTCATCTTGTATAAGTAGGGATTTGATCCGTTTGTTAGTCACAATTGTTTTGTGATATATATATATATATATATATATATATATATATATATATATATATATATATATATATAATTACTTTTTTACTATAATAATTAAATACCTACAGACACTAGTGTTTCATCCTTTCGGGAATCTTCAGTGCAGGGCAGGGTGTCACGATTAATACTAGTCGAACGATTCGAACCCCGCATCACGAGACATCTCTGGGTCGATTAGCGAAGACCTAATCCATTCGGCTACCATTAACCGCGTGAAATAACGTCGAATTTTAAACATTTTAAATTAAATGTTCTTTACGTCAGCCAGACAGTGATCTAATCGTTATACGATGATCTATGCATAAGAGCTAAATTGACCGACTTTAATTCAACTGAAAGTGCTCAACGATAAGAAACGAATTTCTTAAAGGGGCTGTCATAATTACTTTTTTACTATAATAATTAAATACCTACAGACACTAAAACACTGTGTATCGCTTTATTGCAGGTCAATATTTTTTTAATTTTGAAATTGCTATGAAATGCAGAGAAGTGAAATTTGGTACACTGGAAGAGCATAACAAGGTGTCTTATTTCCCTGATTTTTGTGGAAGTTGAACAAATATTTTGAAAGTTATACTAATTTTTATATTTTCTGGTAATTTTAAGTATGTATCGCTTTATTGCATTCTCCCAAAATGCCTAGAAAAGGTCGATTGACAAATAGTGAAAGGGAATGTCTTGTTGCAGGCTTTGCAGAGGGTTTATCTCTCATAGATCTAGCCAAGGAGTTTGGAAGAGATTGAAGAACATTGTCTTTATTCGTTGAAAATCAAAACATCAAACCAAGGAAGGACAAAAACAAGAAAGTCAGTTTCTGCTCGCGATGTTAGAAAAATTCGTCGTCAACTTATCAAGCAGACGGGCAGCAACAGTGCTGCTATATTTGACAAAGCTGGAATACCTTCCTTGTCCAGAAAGACATGCTGCAATGTCTTTAACGAAATTGCAAGAAGCAAAACCTGTTTTAAACCAAACTCATAAGGAAAATCATTTGGCTTGGGCTTAGAAATACATGAAAACCAGCTTTGAAAATGTCCTTTTCACCGATGAGGCCAGGCAACCTTTGATGGACCAAATGGGTGGGCAAAAGTTTGAAATCCTTTTGAATTCCCTACCCCTCATCTATTCCGTTGTCAACAGGAAGGAGGTGTCATGTTTTAGGCTGGAATAATCTGCAATGAACTAATTGGACCATTTCGAGTGTCAGAAGGTGTCAAACTGACAAGCCAGTCTTATATTTTATTTTTAAATGAGCATTTGTTACCTTCATGACCTTCCATTTGCGCGTCACCACAAATTGATTTTTATGCACGGCAATGCGCCATCCCACACAACCAAGGCTACGACATCCTACCTTAAGTCATTAGCCATTATTGGAGAAAGTTTGATAACATGGCTACTTTGTTCTTCAGCTATAAACCCAACTGAGCAGCTCTGGTCAATAATAAAGATGAAAGTTCATGAAGGAGGTGTTCAAATTTCGTAGAAGGGGAAGATTTTGGAAGTTTCCTATAGCATAGGCACCGCCAAAAATGGCCGAAAAATGAAGTTGTTGTTGTTTTTTAAAACGAAATTACATTTATTAAAAACCATGATTTCTGAGTAAATTTTTTTTCCAGAAAGATAAACCCTGAATTTTATCATATAGAAAGCTGAATAATGTAAAACTTTCTCTACTATTTTTAATTAAATTTTAAATGTTAAAATTTCCCCAAAAGTTAACAATTGACATTTTTTGTCTTGCACAAAAAGCATATATAAATATTTAAAAAAAAAAAAAAAGGTTTTTGAAAGAATTAAGTTGTTTATTTTTAATCTAACTAAGATTTAGGGTGATTTTCTATGAATATATGCAAAAATATTATAATATAAGTAGCTGGATTTCAAATAATTCCACTTATTCATATAGGAAACCAGTTACTTCGCATCAATCTAGAGTCCAGATCGACAATATTTACGTTTGTGTTTAATCAAAGGCAAACTATGGAAGACCAAACAGGCCAAAAAAAACTTATTTTTCGGTGACGAAAATTTCAATGTATTATTAACGCTGAGGCTGGCCAGTACCAGATGGGTGACCATTTGTATGAGTTTGGTTTTTAATGTGTATGTGTGGGGGTTAGGCTCCCAAAAATGGGGGGGGGTAAAGCAGAATAAAAATTAAAATTGACCCAGTCTAGAAAGATTTCTCCTTCATTGAACGAGGAAGAACTGTACGTTTTTTACTACATAAGCAACCCCGAGGCTGGCCAGTACCAGATGGGTGACCATTTTGATGAGTTTGGTTTTTAACGTGTATGTGTGTGGGGGGTCAGGCTCCCCCAAATGGGGGAGTAGAATTCAAAGCAGAATAAAAATTAAACTAAACTACATAAGCAACCCTGAGGCTAGCCAGTACCAGATGGGTGACCATTTTGATGAGTTTGCTTTTTAATGTGTACGAGTGTGGGGGGCTCAGGCTCCCCAAAATGGGGGGGGGATTTAAAACAGAATAAAAACTAAACTACATAAGCAACCCTGAGGCTGGCCAGTACCAGATGGGTGACCATTTTGATGAGTTTGGTTTTTAATGTGTATGTGTGGGGGTTAGGCTCCCAAAAATGGGGGGGGGGTAAAGCAGAATAAAAATTAAAATTGAAATGCAATGAAAAGTGAAACGTCTCGTTTCTATGTGAGTGTTGACCAACATAAATTGTACTGATTCACGCTTGCACCGGTTTTGGCAGTCATGAAGATCCAACAAAATTATTTCAGCACGTATGGTCCACCGTAGTCGAAAGGCGGCAAACGTTATCAAATGGGATCGAAAAGCTGATGATATTTTTTAACACAAAGGGCACAATATTTATCGATTTTTTTTTTTTTTGTATCGATTCTTCAAAGAATTCCCTGTTTAATAATGGTCATGCATTATTCGGCTCGCTAAAAAAATTATTAATTTATTTATCAAAGATTTTAAAATGGCTTTTTTCGTATGAATATTAAAAAAAATTTTTTTTTTTTTTGCTTAGCTTAAATTAATTATTTTACTTAACATATTTACCGAATTTCACACTCCAAAAGTCAAAAGCGGAATAATTAAACACAATCAGTTCTGATATTCAGACGTCAAAATAAGGTATGTAAGCAAGTTTTTTTGTTTTTTTTTTAATCTATAATCCTGTCCCTTACAACAACGGAATATGTTTTGTTTAGTTTCAGATGATTATTTTAAGCATATTTGTTCCCACTTCAAAACAAGGGGGGGTTGTAAGCAAAAAAAAAAATATATATAAATATCGTTTATGAAAAATAAGTACACTGTTATAAAGTTCATTCTTCTCTTAATAATCGCTGAAAATTTCGTATTGATTGGATAATTACCTGATTTTTGGTAGATTTTTAAAAAGACGGTCCGTCAAAAAGTAATGACCTGTCCCCCCCCCAGTTTTGGCGGTGCCTACTATAGCATCACATCATTTTAAATTCACCGATTAACATCATCAAGAAATTATTCAAAATGATTTTGAAGCATGGGAGTTATGTTGATAAATAAATATTTCCTTAAACAAAATAATGTGAAATTCGTTCTTGTTTTTGTTTAATATTGTTACTGGATATGTTCTTTATTTTATATAAAAAGAAATATGAAGTCTGAATATTGTTTTATTACCGACAATATACATTTTTAGACACTTGCAATAAAGTGATACTCACTTAAAATTACCAGAAAATATAAAAATTAGAATAAATTTCAAAATATTTGTTCAAAATTCCACAAAAATCAGGTAAATAAGGCACCTTGTTATATATATATATATATATATATATATATATATATATATATATATATATATATATATATATATATATATATATATATCGGTTGACATTGCTGATAGTCGATTTAGAAAATTGATTATCATTATTATTATTATTATTATTATTATTATGAAAAAGTTAAAATGTTAGATAGTGAACATTATTATTATTTTGTTGACTGCTATGTAGAGTAAAATATTTTGGTTAACTTAGAAACAATAACAAGGAAAGAATGTGGTGGACATAAGCAGAGTAGGAATAAGAACAATAAATTTGGCCAGAAAACGTAACTGAAGGTCACGTGCTGGGTCTTTGTGTGGTCGAGTGACATAAACACAGAGGAATAGTTACATATATACAAGAGAGTTAGGAGATCTACGAGAGAGACAGGCAATTGGAAAGAAGAGAGAGAAAGAGACGGTCCTCAGATAAAGATGACTCCAAGTAGAGAGGGTCAGAAATGGCGATAGTCAGAATCAGCGTTGCAATTTTCCAAAAACGGAAAAACACTCTGGAATAAAAAGTTGCCGAAAATAAAACACGAGGCTCTGTCATTTTCTTGGGAGTAATTTCCATTGTAGCTTTCCATGGAACAAGACCAAAGATGAACCAGATATATTCCCCTGTGGCCAGGTGTTCAAACCCCCAAATAAGTATTATTCGTCTTTTGTGTTGTAAATGTCTTTCTGTATATTTTTGTCCCGTCATAAACTGTAATTAAATGCACATACACACACAACGAACTCTAAATTAGACGATCACAACGCTAGATGGTCATAGACGAACACAGGTATATGACTGTGACACGTATATACAAACGTATATGCACTCTTCATTAGAAGAACATGTTATACAAGTAAACGATGCATGGATTTAGACACGTATATATAAATAATGTACACTCGTTTATATATGACCCCGACAATACAATATATATATATATATATATATATATATATATATATATATATATATATATACACACTAGAATTTGGGTCATTCTGGCCCGTAATTCTAGTAGAAAAGAAAATGAATGCTGAAATAAAAGTAAAAATGCTAAACAGAACACGAGGAAAAAACGTTTACGCCAAGAATTTGAAAGTGTATTGGTGATTGGGCACTGATTGGTTGTATTACTATCTTAGAGACACGAGTCAAAATACGGCAATGGAAAAGAAGCACGACAAACGCAGGAGTTACATTTTTAAATAATAAACATGATTATTGCGCTATATAATAAGAGAGAGAGAGAGAGAGAGAGGGTGTGTGTGTGTGTGTGCGTGCGCATGTGTGTGTGCGTGCGCGCGCATGTGTGCGTGCGTGTGTGTGTGTTATTTCATTTTATTTTATTTTTAACGAGTCACCGTTTCACTGGTCAACAACAAATTTATTTTAAAAATAAATTAATAAACAGCAATAGGAGAAGTAACTCTCTTTCGTTTACAAATTTATTGTCTGCATTTTTCTCAGCCGATTTAGGACGAATTTGGTGCGCTGAAACAAAACATCACATTGGTTTTCCTCAATCAGGTCAAGTTTAGGACTACATGTTATTGTTTTACGTTTTTGTTCATATGGTTCACATGTGCGCATGTGTGGAACATTTTAGAAGTTGTTATCGGTAAAATACCATGTCGAATTTTGATTGAAAATTATTATTTTAATGACAAAAAAGTATTCAGGCCCAATAAGTTTTGAGTTGTTATATCGAAAAGGAATCAGTTTGAAGTTATAAAACCTCGAAATCTTCCAAAAATTGGTGCTCAGCATACACGACGAACTAGTCTGTACGAAAGGAATTGGTGCCTTGCAAAGAAAGGGGCGATATCAATGACCACCTGATGAAGCGAGATAGGATACTCTTCCCACCGTTGCACATCAAGCAGTTCATCAAGCAGTTCATCAAGACTCTAGACAAGAATAATGACTGCTTTGCTTCACTTACTTCTGTTAGGATTTCCGGGATTGACCACGGAGAAGTTGAAAGCTGGAATCTTTGAGAGTCGTCACATCCAGCAACTCATTTGAAAACTAAATGAACGAAATTGTAACGGACCAGAGTATAATACCCTAGCTCGCCACAAGAAAATAATGAAACCAATGGAATTGAAGGAAACAAAGACTCAATTGATCGATAAGATAAACGTCGTTTATTTGCTGTTGAAAGAATGAACGTTTTAGTTATAACATGTGTTCATGTCCGCGCGTATGTAACCAATGTTCGTTGCACGACTGGTGTTGTAGCAAGAAAAGGAAATGTGTTTTCATCTCAAGTTCGGGTCACTATCGTTTGTTCGCGCGTGGGAAGAGAAATAAGTGTTGTAGTGAAAATTGAGAATGATAGTCCAGCATGTAGACAAAGAAAAGGATATGAGAGTTGACATCAGTTAGTAGTCAGCTACGCGAAGGTGTTCTCAGGCACCAGTAGTAGATAGATAGAGAAAGAGTGTGAATGTCTGGTCTGTTAGCTCATGCCCCATACATAGTAGTAAGTGGGCGTGAGGTACGCGTGTGCGCGCGCTGAAACGGCGGCGGCTAGCGCGCCGACCAGCCACCTAGGAGACTAGTCTCGAAAAATGAAGAAGCCGGTTGTTGCTCTTTGTTTTATACTTGTTTCCGGTGGTCATTTGCGCATGTGTATATTTCCTTAGAAAGCGGAAGTGACGTCGTCCATGTGTGCGTTCGTGTGCGCGTGTGTGAGTACATGTGTGCGTTAGCGCATGTGTATATACCGTGAATGTGAGTGTATGTACGCGAACGTGAATATGTGTATATGTGTGGACGTGGGCGCGTATATTTGTGTGCGCGTATGTATATGACATAGCTTGAAATGTGAATGTGTGTTTTTGTGTGAGACTTGAAAAAGGCTCGTACAATACTCCCCTTCAAAAATACATGCAATGTATATATATATACGTATATATATATATATATATATATATATATATATATATATATATATATATATTTTTAGTAATGTTTTCAGCAGTTGATTTTTTGGTCCTGTTTTTTTTGTTTTTTTTTTTTTGTAGTGGTTGTTTGAAAAAACCGTCAAAAAGAATGGAATGTCAAAAACGGAGTGTGTTCGTAAAAAAAAGGTATTTACTTACACGTGGAAAATGCGTTTACTCTTTTTTAGGCTGACATTTGTTTGTTTGGTTTTTTGTTGTGTGCTGACATGTGCAAAGAGTTGCTTGGACAGAAAAGTGAGTTGTTCATTTGAAAGGAAATTTTTTTTTGTTTCGTGGTGACGTCGTGTGTGTTTGTGCCCAGTTTACGGTATCTTCACAAGTGAGTTGCGGTAATGTGTGCGTCGTTTGGACTGGCGCTAGTCGCGCATTCGTTCTTGTTGAACGGGGTTTGGTTGCCGTTGTCTTCGCATGTGCGTCTGCGGTAGTGTGTGTACATTGTCTGTACGGGCGTTTGCTGTGTATTCGTTCGTGGTTGCCGGCTGTCAACGAAACTTCCAAGGTATGAGTTTATCAGTGTGCGTGGTGCATCTCAACTCGTATTGTTGATTCAACTTCTTCCTATGTATTGATAGGGATGTCCTGTTTCTTTGTTGTTGCGTCTGCTGTGCGGGAGAGAATTGTACATAGGCCTATGTGATTTTGCTCCTCGTGTTTGTTGCAGGGTAATGTCAGGAAACCGTAAAAAATGTTTGTCGAGCTCGAATTTTTTTTTTTTTTAAATTCGGTATGAAAGTCGACAGCTCCGTGTTCGTTTTTTTTTTTGAGTCTGACGAGGGGGTTCGTCATTGTTGTTCGTTGAGGTCCTTGTCGGTAGCAGTTTTCTTGTTGAAAAGTTCGTTTTTTTTCTTTATCAAATAAAATGCGCGTCTCGCTCAAAACAATTAATTTAAAAAAAGGTAGGGTCGCCATGCTTGTTCGTTTTCGCGTCAGTCGGGCGCTAGTTTGTTGTGGACTTGTGGCATAGAAGGAAATGCGTGATCCTCGCGCGTTCGTGTGTCACCAATTTGTTGAGGCGGTGAAAAATGGGGAAAAATGAATTGTCTCGATGAAGAAACGAACGACGTGTTAAATTGAATTAAACGAACAGTATTTCTTTCGTGAAAGAAACAAATGAAAGAAAAGGGTACCACACGTGGTTAGTTTGACGTGCGTCTCTCATTGTTAGCTAGTTTATTGTTGTAGAGAGAGAGAGAGAGAGAGAGAGAGAGAGAGAGAGAGAGAGTCTGTGTGTGTATAAGTGCTTCGTTCAACCTCATCCATTTCATTTAAATAAAGGGGTCACCAAATTTGTAGCGGACCAGGGTATAATACCCTAGCTCGCCACAAGAAAATAATGAAACCAATGGAATTGAAGGAAACAAAGACTCAATTGATCGATAAGATAAACGTCGTTTATTTGCTGTTGAAAGAATGAACGTTTTAGTTATAACATGTGTTCATGTCCGCGCGTATGTAACCAATGTTCGTTGCACGACTGGTGTTGTAGCAAGAAAAGGAAATGTGTTTTCATCTCAAGTTCGGGTCACTATCGTTTGTTCGCGCGTGGGAAGAGAAATAAGTGTTGTAGTGGAAATGAGAATGATAGTCCAGCGTGTAGACAAAGAAGAGGATATGAGAGTTAACGTCAGTTAGTAGTCAGCTACGCGAAGGTGTTCTCAGGCACCAGTAGTAGATAGATAGAGAAAGAGTGTGAATGTGTACATACGGTCTGTTAGCTCATGCCCCATACATAGTAGTAAGTGGGCATGAGGTACGCGTGTGTGCGCGCTGAAATGGCGGCGGCTAGCGCGCCGGCCAGCCCCCTAGGAGACTAGTCTCGAAAAATGAAGAAGCCGGTTGTTGCTCTTTGTTTTATACTTGTTTCCGGTGGTCATTTGCGCATGTGTATATTTCCTTAGAAAGCGGAAGTGACGTCGTCCATGTGTGCGTTCGTGTGCACGTGTGTGAGTACATATGTGTGCGTTAGCGCGTGTGTATATACCGTGAATGTGAGTGTATGTACGCGAACGTGAATATGTGTACATGTGTGGACGTGGGCGCGTATGTTTGTGTGCGCGTATGTATATGACAGCTTGAAATGTGAATGTGTGTTTTTGTGTAAGACTTTAAAAAGGCTCGTACAAAATGGAACTGGAAGCGTGGATAGCATTGGTTCTGGTAGTGAAGACCTTTCTTGGCAGCAATAAGGCCAGAAACTACGCAGAACTTATCAACAACATACTGACTGCTTTCAGAAAACTTGGCTGCAACATGAGCGTCAAGATGCACTACCTATTTTCACATATGGACCGGTTTCCTGAGAATCTGGGCTCAATAAGAGACGAACAAGAGAAGAGATTCCAGCAGAACCCGAAAGAGATGGAGACTTGGTATCAGGATCGCTGGGACGCAGTCATGATGGCTGACTATTGTTGGAATCTGAAAAGAGACCTCCTTGTTGCCGAGCATTCTAAAAGTTCGAAGAAACTCAGATTCAAGCCCTGAAGTTTGAACAATAGTGAAGCAACAGCCAATTGTCGTGTACTTACCTTTATCAATGACCACCATTTAGTTTACAGTAATCGATATATGTTGTTGGCAAAACATTTTTTGAAAAACACGTTTAGGATATGTGTTGACAAAAATCAGCTGATAATGCTACAACAATGTAATCGATTTTGTTACAAGATCTGTTTTTATTTTTCAAATCAATTTAGCACAAAAACCTGACCGAATGGAGAGAAACAGATGCCATTCCCTCATTCAGCAATGCAAAAATACTATAAATCAGTTGTAGAAATCTAGACAACATTCAAAAAGGAAAAAAAATATTGCTTACTGCAAAACACTATTATAAGGGTTATTCAATCGGACATGTCGACGGTGAAACGCTGATGGGATTAGTAACGATAGTTGAGACTGATCAGACAATTGACTATTTAAGCGAACGGTTTAACTAGAATTTGCTTACATTAGACTTAAAACGGCAATGCTTTAGCCAGTTGGGAAGAAGCCCCGTATACTGTGTTACACAGACGGTTAGTTCTGGGGAAAAAATTGTTTATGGAAATTCTGTTGTTCTAGGTACATGGGGGTAGAAAGAGAATTTATTGACATTGGTTGTAACTAGACGAGTTATAGTTGTGAATGTTTTGCAAGAGGGTATAGATTGAAACGCGTTTGCGCATCTGCTATGAAAATAGCGATAAAGTAGAGAAATGCTAGCAACGTATTTTCTGTGTTGCTTCTCCTTCTATTCTGGTATCAGTGAAAGAGTTCAATCGAATTCACTCGGACACTTTTCATAGCAAAAGTATTCCCCTTAAAATCTAACCCTTCCCCACTGTCATAAAAGCGGCGGTAACATGGTAAAGTCAGAGCTATGTCCGGACTATGGCAGAGCCACCCATGACAAACAGTTTCGGCACCAAGCGGTGTTAAGGCTGCAACCCATTTAACAGGCTTCTGGTTAAAACCCAGGAAAAGTCAACATTAGGATCTGTCATCCTCGGGTTCTCTTTGACTCAGCGTGTGCTAAGCAAAGATGCATCAAGTGTGGAACAACAAATCGATTGAGTGGAAGTGGCAAATTTATTTCTGCGTCATTCCTGTCTGTCCTGAGTCAAACTTCCCGATTTTGTACGTATCCGTTGAATTTTGCTTCTCTGTGTTTCGGGAATAAACGCCTGCAGTTTTGGGGCGCGGTTTTTGTTAGCTCTAAGCAGAAGTCGGACTCACTTAAAAATAAATGAATAAACAGCAATAGGAGAAGTAACCCTCTTTCGTTTTCGGTATTTTTACGATGCAATAAAACTGAAATCTCTTATTTATACATTTAACTCTTGTATTTGTCTTGTGTCTCTGACATAGTCTAAGATTGATCAACATCAAATGACAAACTCGAAAATATAGTTGGAGGAAAGAAGAGGATAAACATTTGCCATTCCTGTTGAAGCCTAACAATCTGTCAAGACTTGAAAACAACTCCTCACAGCCAACAATTTAAAACAACGAAACACGTTGCATGAAGATCACAATAAAACTTTAAACCAGTTTTTAAATTAAAAAAAAAATACGCTTTCTAGCCCCCCCCCCAATTTAAAGCCGAATATAACATTTCAAAATTTTGTGAACGACAACATTAAAAAATTATGTGAGTTTCTACCTTAAATTAATGCGTTTGAATTCGTTTTTATTTTCTAGAGTACTGATTCCTTCGATTTGCCTTAGAGATGTCATATTTTTTTTAATCATATTATCGTCTTTACAGCGATACAAGTGGTGGACACCTTTCTCCACAACGAGCGTCGCCATATTGACTATTTTTTCACACTAAGATCGGAAGTAAACGAGAAAAGGACAATGATTCCATCTCTGAAAAACGTTCACAGCAAGAACTCTTCATACTACTACCCCTGCAAAGAACTTTCCTTTCTTCCACCGTGTACCTAAAAACAAAGGGAAATTTCACGAACAGAGTTTCTTTTCAATAATTTCTCACCCGTGTAACACATTTCAAGGAAACTACTCCTCTGCTTACTACAACATGGTCGTCTTCAAGTCCAAAGTGTTCGGAAGCGTCTCTCCTTAAGGATACGTTTAAACAGCTTTGTGAGTATAGAAGCTAGTTCCGGTTGCAATTTTTTTTAGCACTATGACTGGAATGTTTCAGGGCCAGTTGCTTTGATAAATTTGGAAACATCTCGGACAGATATATGGATCTCCCTCAGAGTATTTTCAGTTCTGGGAGGAAATTCAGGGGGTAAGCGATCCTTATCACACAGGGTGGAATTTGATGCGAAGTTCTTAGCGAAGAATTCGTATTTCTATTTAATGCTGATGTAATTATCTCAGGTCCGTTGATAATGGTCGGGATGGAACATACGCATCTGTTAAGAACCCTGTTGTTATGCGCTAAAACTCTTAGGGACCTAACCTCTGCTCAGCTACTTTAAACTTGATAGTTAGTGTAGTAAATGTGTAAGGAAAGTCCTTTAAAATTACTGCGCCCTCTGTAGATGGATAAGGAAAATCCTTTAAAAGTACTGCGCCCTCTGTAGATGTGTAATGATGCAGCAACGTAAAGCAATTCAATAATCAGTAAACACCGGTTCTGCACGGAATCCAACTAGCAGGTTACCTAGACGGACGCGAACGGTTACTCGGAACGGACCCAACAATCGGTTACTCAGAACGGTCCCCACAACGGTAAGATATGCTCACACCCACACGGCACGAGAAGCAACAGCAACACGATTCTCGACCAAGTCAATCATCGCTCTCCCAACGTCTTTCAAGCACCCGCTTTTATGGCCGTTGCAGGCCGGCTAAATTTGTATATTGCAAAAATTCATGTGACTTTGCGAGATATCATCCTTTACAAAAGACGGCGGCCGCCATCTTGATCTTTCTTTCTCTATTTTCGGTCGGCAACGCCGAGCCGGCCCCGAGGTAAGTCTTTCCTTTTCGTCCGTCTCTCTTACGCACCCACACAACACACAAACACGCCGGCGCTTGTCTCCTGGATGCACATTACAGTTAGAGCAAACGACTCTCGTGTTTTCTATAACCTTTTTGCTGGCAGTCATTAAGGCGGCTTTAGTTTCTTCAGACGATTGATCCATCCCTAGTTCATTGGATAAAAGGGGGTTAGCGGCTAAAAGCTGGGATGAACATAACCCACTATAACGACAAACACTTCCTGATGGTCACTAATTGCGGTTGAGTACGTTTTACCATTTGGCGGCCATTGTCACCGCAGGACTCTGGAAACATCATTTAGCGTCTCGAATCAATATTTTTCGCTCAGCTCGTAACAAAAACTGCTTATTAACAACGACACTGCGTTCGCTAGAGGGAATTGAAAAAGTTTCCCGCCAGCTGAGGAATGCGGCTACGGTTTCACAGATTGAAATCCAAATACCGATTGTTCTGTGTTCAAAACAGATCCGGAATTCTACCGAAGATGTTTTGTTTCGAAAAAATGATTGGTAAGATGAATAAAATCTTGGTCTTTGGAAATCATCAAAATATTGTTTGTATATTGATATGCCCTCTAAAAGAGATAGATGAGTGTCTTTCTACAGTTTCGAGTAATCATCTAATAAATCACCTTAATGAACAAGTATTCCCTAGCGTGAGGCTTGTGACGTATCTTTCAACGTCTCTCCTATGAAATTCTACCAGCCAATCATAATCTTGTAAGGAGGAAAGACCCGGGTGTACTCATATCACTTCCACCTGAGCTAAATTTTTGAATTAAATTTAGCTTTAATATCTTCTCTTTTTGGGGTCTGGACATAATTTAGTCACATTTTTTCTGGGTCTTTTCTAACTCAATCATTCTTGCCATAATGACGTTTGATAAATTGGTACCACTGGCCTTGAGTTCGGGGGATACTTTCATTAGAGAATGCTCACTTACAAGGACAGGGATTTCAAACGCATCATATAGGATTTCCATTAGAATCTCTGTTATTTTCCATGACCTCTGCAGTGTGCCTGGGTCTCAATTGATACCAATGTATTTTGCACGAAAATTTGTTTTCTTTTTCATATATGACCTGCCTCATTCTTTTGGTTGCTATTCTTTCTTCCCAAAACATTTTTCTAGCCCTAATGTTTTTGAAAAAAATCTTTGTCACCTGGCTTATATATTTTAATCATCAGTTTTTCTTTTATTAATGGTTCCTTTGCCGGAATAGGCAACAGCCTATCAAACACAAAACGTATTTTTCGTTGCGACCATTAACTCTGCTGGCGATAAACGTGACATTGTAATCAGGTTTGTCGTGATTCTGTAAACTGCCCAAAATTTCCGAATATTTCTTTCATTTATTTCCACGCCTTGATTCTTCTTCAGAGCTCGTTTGGACGTATCCAAAAAATTTTCTGCCTGTCTGTTTGATTTTTTTATGGTTTATTGGCGTTGTCACGTGATCAATAATCAATGATTTGCAGTATTCCTTAAATTATCTTCCCGTGAATTGGGTTCCATTGTCTCTGATTAAATTTTTTCGGAAGTCCAAAACGACTAAAAATTTCGTTAAATGCGTTTATCGTATTTGTTGCAGTCGGATGTCTGCGTTTTATAATTTCTGGACACTTAGTGAAACTGTTCACAACGATTCTGCGTAGTCAATATGCAGTATCAGAATTTTCAGCCGATTCGCCATAACAAACATTTGTTTGAATAGACACCTATCCGTCTATCAGATTATAACAATATGAAAACGTAATTTAAACCCGTAAATTTTATTTCAATAAAACGAGCAAAGACCAAATTTTAATATCATAAAAGCTTTAATAGAGAAATAAACAATTTTATTTATTTTTCCTTGGATTTCTTCACTTAACATTTCACGGAATGTCGAACAAATAACACTAGTTGAATCTTACGATATTTATTTAACTGGCAAAATATCACTTACCTGGTCCACATGAGTAAGATATGCTTTCTTTTAATCTTCCTGTATGAGAATTTATTCATATTTATGTATTATAATCCATGTGTTTTTTAAATGGAAGAATTTTTCCAACACATATCACGATAAATCGTGTCTTTAAAGAAAGTTTAAAGAAACCGGATGTTAAGATTCTCACTTTGTTATCTACGGAAGCCTATAAGTGTAAAAAAACACTAATTCAGAAACGTTAGTAATCTCGATATGGGATTATATTCCTCCAAATTTTCCACTTTTAAAGGTTTTCGGGGGCGCTGAAAACGGAAATAACGATTTATATATACGGCAAACGAAACTAGTAGTTTCCAAGATAAGAAATTTTACAAATGGTCACAAAGTGGGGGGTCACTTTTCTATAATGATGTGACGTCAAATGGGCACCCACTTTATGGCCACATTGCGGGTGGGCAATGAACAGATTTATGTTTTTTCTGTCCGACTTATAAATACCAAAGGGAGATAACTTATCGTCCTTTTTTTAATGTTGGCGCATTTATGCTATCGTACATGAAAACTGGGATCTTTTATTTTTGGATTTACACGGATTACGGAATAACGAGCATATGAAATGTAATTTTTTTTTTTTTAATATCTTAAAGAAATACCTGAATTTTTTATTTATTATACTATAAATCTGCATTATGGGGTATCGTCTTTTTTTTATATCGAAAAAAAGGAAACCAGGAATTAAATATAAAAATATACACTGACCGAAAAATATTGACTGGAAAATTCTAAACAAAAAATGAGCTTCCACTTAAAAAAAAAAAAAACACGTGGTTATCGAAGAAAGAAGGATTTACATTTTGGACTTTACCGGTAAATTTACAGATAGTATTCTTTTTTTTTTTTTTTTTTTTTAAATTTGAGTATTTTATTTTTTGATGTTTTATCTTCAATTTGTGATATATAAAACGTGTACACAAAAATTAATTATTAAAATTCTCATAGACATTTCAAAATGGGGGGTGAATTTATAAAACAACGCTTGTCTAACATATTATATTCAGTTTATCGGAAAGAGCATAAAATTTTACATTCAGCCTGAAAAAAAACGTAAAAATTGAACGAATAGGAAAATTTTGATAGATTTTTAAAGTTTAAAAATTGAAAAATATTCATCTCGTAAAAATCAATTGATTTCACTACGTAACAAAATGGCTGCCTGAGCGCACGCACGCACTTTGTAAACACTGTTTTTTAAAAAATGAAAAATAATATTTTTATTATTTTTTAAACAACTTAAATAGTTTATTTTGGAAGTATCTATATATATCTATAAAAGTGAACGTGTCTGTCTGTCTGTCTGTGTGTCTGTCTGTCTGTGTACATTTCCCTACGCAATAACTCTGTCAATTTTTAGTCTATAGACTCGAAATTTGAAATACCGGGTACTGAGATTTGGGAAAATCGATGTGACGGGTGTCAGCCAGAAATTTGGCTGTTAAGGGGTCAAATTTCAACGATTTGACCTTTAAGAACTCTACCAAACTCCTCCGACAATTTTGGGTCTAGACACTTGAAATTTTAGATATAGATTCATTGAACATGGATCTAACTTAATAAAGTGATTTGAGCCCGAAACAATAAATTTTAAGGGGTCATAATAGGGGTCAAAGTTTTAAAAAATTAACCATTTTTTTTGTTTTTTGCTTTTTTTGCACAGCATACACCTCCAAACACCCGAGCAACGCCGGGCACCCCTGCTAGTATTCTATAAAGAAAATAAATAACCCACTTTAGAAAGAGAAATTACGAGTTTTCTATATTTTATTCGCAGTTTTCTGTTAGGGGTGTCAAAAATTCCCCAAAAATTCTGATACACCTAGCTGCGTAGTCAATATGCAATCGAATCCATGGAGCATCTGTCTTTGGACATGGCTGAATTTTTTACCAGTGGATTCCTTTTCTGCCATTTGCTATCCTCTACACTGTCTCACCAGATTTTCTATGTCTTGGTCGATCATCGATTAATAAGTATAACTTCTCATTAACGATTTCATTCATGAAATCCCTGAATGATCGGTGTGAGATTCTTTTAGAATTCTCTCTTGCAGAGTAGCCGGCATCACTGCTCTATCTACGTATAGTAATGCCTATTCACATATTGAAAAGGCTGACATACTATTTCACTTTTTATTTTTATCGTTCAACTAGACTTGCTTTGTCATTTTTCTAATGAAATTATCCGCCCTCACTCCTTTTTCACATCTTCTAGTGTAACCGGAAGTTCTCTAGTAATATTGCATAACTGACCCGATTATTTACTTTCGTTTTTTAGCACTGTTATTACTGTTTCTTCGAGTGGTTCCGTATATTTAGGTATCAATCTTGATAACCCATCGGCATGACCTATCTTCTTTAAAGGTAAATATTCTATTTTAAAATTATAATTCAATAGAATTACGCCCCAACGTTGTAGTCGATTTGTCATGTGAGTTGGTATACCTTTTTTGAACCAAATATTGTTATATTAGTTTGTGGTCTGTTTGCAGAATAAATTCTCTTTCGTATAAAATTTCCTAACGATAGGTTTGCTAACAAACAGATTTTTAAAAGCCTGTTTGCATTCTTCTGACCATATCCACTCTGTGCCTTTTTTACCAACTTATTTAACAGAACTTCCATATCATATACATTTGGGATATACAATGCTATAGTAAGTTACTAATCCCAAGAAAACCTGGAGTTGAGCAAGGTTATCAGCATGTTCTTTATGGCTTCAGCTCTTTTTTTGGGTTTGTTTTTCTCCCTTTAAGTTTTAAAATTTCTTTATGTATGTTTATTGTCAGGACATTCTTCACTGACTAACATGAAGGTAAGCTTCAGACAAATCCAATTTGAAAACACTCTAACACCGTTCAATTTAGTGAATATATCTTCTGCAGATAATAGGATATATGCATTATCTGTCAAACAGTCATTCAATCCAGTCAAAACATCCGCGCATACTCTGATGTTTCGATTGTTATTTTATATATAAATCGACTTTTGAAATTATGACATGTTTTCCAACCTTTCTAAGTTCTCAGTTATTGCACCTAGCATCGAAAATGGTACTTTACTTTTGGATTTAAAACTCGGTTTAACATTTTCTTTTAATTCGATGTGAACTTCTGTTTTTGCGCACAAACCTAGTTCTTTTGACAAAAAAAAAAAACAAAAAACAAAACAAAACAAAACAAAAAAACAACGCGATGGAATTCGTTTTTCCAATCTATAAGACATTATTCTTTTTGTTTCGTCTTATTTTTCTTTACGACGTCAACTTTATTGCATAAAGAATTGATCGGCAATCCCCATAAATTAAACAATACAATCAAATCTAGACTTTTGTGAACGAGGAAGTATATATACTTTCGATTTCTAACTTTTTCCCATGAACGAAATGTTGCATTTTAGTTCTTCTTTGAACTTAAAAGTTTTGTACCTGATACCCCTTTGGCCATCTTTTCTGTGTTGGTCGACCGTGGAAAACCCTTTTTTTTTTTCAAATTCGTTCGTTCATTACTGATATACCATTTCCTGAAGCGAGTAATAATTTTGCGGTGTGTTCATTTATTTTTATATTTAGGTACTTTCTTCTTTGACCCTTCTTCATTTCGTTTTTAGACAAAACTGGGTTCACTTTTTATTGTCCCTGATCGTCAGACAATGGGAACTTTGTTGGCCTGCACGCCCACAATTAAACATTTTTTATTTTATTTAGAATCAGTCCTTTTTATATGCTTTCCACGACTCGCATTGCATACAACATATTTTCTTTATTTGGATTCAACTTTTGTCTTATAGTCTGTATTCGTG
Organism: Euprymna scolopes; assembly: GCF_053919585.1. Classification (NCBI taxonomy): domain Eukaryota; kingdom Metazoa; phylum Mollusca; class Cephalopoda; order Sepiida; family Sepiolidae; genus Euprymna; species Euprymna scolopes. The sequence goes on from NC_136500.1 coordinate 111,170,681, forward strand.
ATATGCTTTTTATTTCAATAGATCATTATCGTTTTAACATCTATTAGACGCTAGCATTACTCCATTACTTTTTTCTTTGTCACCTTTTGCAGCGTAACGTTTGGCCCCTGTTCCATAATTCTAATTTTAATTTCTTTAATCATCGATGTCGTTAGATTTTGGACAAAAATGAGACATCTGAACATATTGCTTGATAATTCCGTTAATTTAAATGCCTCATACTGTGCGTTAGCTATACTATCATACATGATAAAATCATCGTCCTCATGTTTTACGATATTTAAACACTTATATTGAGCATGAAACAAACTATCTCTTTTATCGAAAATTTTCGACAAAATTTCTATTGCTTACACGTTTTTTTTTGGGGGGGGGGGATGAATTAGTATTTTCTCATGTTCCCGACATTTGTAACTGTAGTATGATTTTTCCTTCGTCATCTTCTCGTAAATATTGTTTCAGACCTACGAAAATAAGCTGGAAACATGTAAGCAATATTCGAGATGTATTTAAATTCCGAGAGTGAATTTGAAATTCCTTCAGCCGAAAAAGTCTTTGAACCTGATAAAAGTGATTTATTATATTTTGCCTGTTGTTTGAATAACTTTTCAAACCCCTCTTGTTGTTAGTGTTGCTTTTGTTGTTCAAATTGTTGTTGGGATTGTTGGAATTGCTGTTGTACAGTTTGTTAATTCCGAAATCGTTTCCATTTTACTAACGTATCCACAAAGACAAAAAAATGCCCCTAATTTGTGTAGACGATAACTTTACTAAGTACCAACATGAGGAAGGAGTAAGTTTTTACTTTGTGTAAAAATTGAATAAAAAAATTTTTTATACGTTCCTCATTAAGTTTCTTTTTAAAATGTCCTTACGTGATATTTCTTCCCCTATGGTAGACTATAAAGACCTACAAACAGTTGTTCGTATTTACAAACAGTTATTATCATACAGGAGTTATCTCCAAAACATACGGCGCCTAGCATTCCCAAAATGGTCACCTATCTGGTACTGGCCAACCTCATCGTTGCTTAACATTGGAGGTTATGTAAGCAACAAATATGTATCGGTTATGAAAACGTAATTAAATCCTTATAAAGTTGATTCTTCACTAAATCGTCAAAACAAACGTTTAAAATACATAGAAATTTCTAGGACTAAATGACTTCATGTCAAGGCTACCGTATTTTCTTCAAAACTAAAATGAAATTTTGGATTTTTTAATTTCGCTACGCGAAATCTATACACTGAGATAGACTTAAATAAAAGATGGAATTATTTGAAATTCAGGTACTTATGTTATAATATTTTTGCATATTCTTATAGCAAATGATTCTAAATCTTATTTAGATAAAATAAATAAATAATTGATTCAAAGGCCTTTTAAAAAATATATAGATGTGTCATCCATCGAGATAAAAATGGCGGTGAATGGTGTTTTTTTTTTAGGGGGGGGGTGATAAAATTTAAAATTATTAAAAATAGTAGAAAAAGTTTTATATTATTTTGCTTTTCATATGATAAAATTTAGGCTTTTATCTTTCTGGAAAAAAAAGAAGTTGCTAGAAGGCTAGTCTTCTATAATATAAATCTCACCTGTCTGTTTAAATGTATGTATGTATGTCTGTCTGTCTGTCTGTCTGTCTATCTGTATGTATGTATGTTTCCGTATCTGCCTAAAACTTTCGACTGAGGCAATGGATTTTCAGAAGATCGGTATCGTTTTGAAGCTTGACCATTCGTACGACAAATATAAAAAAAATTGGCTAAAAACATTAATTCCTTCACCCTTAACTGGGCACTTTTCTACAAGGAGAGGTCGCTTTTTTCATCGATATTTTCCAAAGTCATACCCCCTTTTCGATTGACTAGCCTTAATTGTCACTTCCGGTTTGGCGATGGACGCAACGCCAAAACGTCACGTTTTTTTTTCTTCACGTTGTTTTCGTCCTTCGCGGTACGGGTTCGAGCCTGCCTGCCTACTTTGTTTTTTTTTTTTTTTTTTGCTCCACACACCTCCAAACACCCGGGAAACGCCAGGCACACAGGCTAGTCCTATAAGAAAAGCGAAAAAACTAATAGGAAATTAAAATGAATGTTTAAAGGGATATGCAAATTAGCGAGATCTTTTGCAGATGAATGCAATTCCACAACCCATATATAACAAATTTGTATTTTCTTTTTAAATAAATATAAAAAACGGGTTTTAAATAAATAGAAAAAAGGGCTTTCTTTTACTGTCAATACACACACACACAAAAAAAAACAAATTCATAGACATATATATATATATATATAAAAACAAATTCATAGACATATATATATATATATATATATATATATATATATATATATATATATATATATATGGAGAGATATTGTCACGTTTAAAATGAAAAAAAAAACTACAAAGCACATGATTCGAAAGCAAAAAAAAAAAAAGACATAAATAAAATAAAAGAAATAAAAGTACAATTAATTACAAAAAAAAATTATTTTCGAGAAAAAGGAAATATGAACTCAGTGTTTATATTACTCAATGAAAGTCGTTAGATTTTATTGGAGAGTGGGGAGGAGGTTCTAGCTTCAAATATTTGCTTTGTGGGACTAAGTAATTAATTCAGTCTATTTGTGAGGTAATCGAACCTCTCCACCTTATAAAAATAGTGTATATTATAAAATAAAGCTAAATTACAAAGTATGGGGCGCTTATACAGTTTAGTCAAGACATACTCGTTATAGTCTGTAGTTCTCTGAAAAAAAATTTCACTTAATTTATTCAAGTAATTTTTGTTGTACAGCGAAAAAACAATTTGTTATGATACCGAGCAAAAGGTTCAATTTTTAGGAAGAAAAGCTAGTAATAAAGATGGGGAGGGAGTGTTGGCGCTTTAACTGGAGTTATCTCCCTTTGGCGTGTTCAACAAATTTCGTAATGGCTGACTTCAACGCGCTCTTATAAAAACGTGTTTTTCTGCTGTAAAATAAAAACTACTCGATCAAATTAAATGAATTTTTTTTTCGGAGATCTTCAGTCCAAAACAGATACGTACAATATAACCTTTTTTTCGATATTTTCTTTTTTTTTTTAATGTCTTGACTAAACTGTACAAGTACCAAGAATGGTTTACCAGGTTGAAGAGAAGAAAGGAGGGTGGGAGTTGGTATGTGCACTAAAGTAAAGACGTTATTGTATGTGAAAGAATACATACTTTTTACACCGAAAAGACCTGTTCCTTTTTCTTTCATTGAAACAGCGAATGAGGAAGTCGACAAACTAGAAAATAGTGGAGTTATTTTCCCAGTGATTAAAAAAAAAAAAACATTTTTTTAAGTTGGGCAGCGTTTGTAGGAATTTTTGACACCCCTAACACGAAACTGCGAATAAAATATAAAAGACTCGTAATTTCTCTTTTAAAAGTGGGTTGTTTATTTTCTTTATGGATTATACTTCCAAAATAAACTATTAAAGTTGTTTTAAAAGTAATAGAAATATTTTTTTTAAACAGTAATGAAATTAATTGAATTTTACAAGCTCAGTATTTTTCAATTTTTAAACTTTAAAAATCTATCAAAATTTTTCTATTGATTCAATTTTTACGATATTTTCAGGGTCAATGTGAAATTTTATGCTCTTTCCAATAAACCGAATATAATATTTTAGACAAAGGTATTTTTTTTAATTCACGCCCCCCCCCATTTTCAAGTGTCTATTAAAAAGTAAATAATTAATTTACTCACCAAAGTTTTATATATCACAAATTGAAGATAAAAGATCAATATTCAAATTTAAAACAAAAAAAGTAGTGTTTTTAGAAATTTACCTGTAAAGTCCGAAGTTTAAAACTTTTTTTTAAAAAAACCACGTTGTTTGTTTTTTTTTTGTTTTTTTTTTAATGAAACCTTGGTCCTTCAAGTCCTAATTTTTTTGGTAATTCAAGCCCTAATATTTTTTTCAATTAAAGAATTGGAAAAAAAATATTAGGGCTTGAATTACATTTTTCGAGTAGTTATAAGCTTGGAAAGACAGGGGGTCGAATTAATTCACGCCTCTCATTTTGAAATGTCTATTAAAAAGTAAATAACTAATTTACTCACCAAAGTGTTATATATCACAAACTGGAGATAAAAGATCAATAAATTCAATTTTAAAACAAAAAAAAGTAGTGTTTTTTAGAAATTTACCTGTAAAATCCGAAGTTTAAAACCTTTTTTTTTTTTTTTTAAAACGTTTGTTTTTTTTTTGTTTTTTTTTAATGAAACCTTGGTCCTTGCTCCTTTAATTGAAAAAAAATTAGGGCTTGAATTACATTTTTCGAGGAGTTATAAGCTTGGAAAGACGGGGTGGAATTATTCAATATTTTTCACGAAATTTCTGACACACCTAGGGCAGCGTCAATCGTGATTCTACGGGAAAGTTTCGGTAAATTACGAGTTTGTGCAGATTTTTCAACTATCGATTGAGTTTCGTCCGCAAGAACATAAATAATCGCTCTCTTGCGCCAAAAGAAATGTTGGTGTGTCTACACTATTGGGAGGAGATTTTGTAGTCGATAAATGGAGTTTTCAGATAAAAATAATGGGTTCAACTGATTTTTTTGTCAATTCTAATAAGTTACAATGGTTGCTTCCAAATTATGCAGTCGAAACTACCTGAATATTACTAAATTATTATAAAAACAATTTTAATCGTATTAGCAGGTGAAAAGTGGCCGCCATCTTGTTTAATTCGAAACGGAAAATCCCTTGTGAACTCTCCTGTGTTTTTCGATCGCTTTCATTAAATTCTATTTTTTATTTTCTTTAATAAATAATTTTCTAACTGATCGATTTTCGTAATTTTTGGATATAAAGCAACTTCGACCCAGGCTATCGACTGGCTCCGTCAGCGTAAAATATCGGAAAACAATCTTGTAATAAACAATAAAACGAATTTACTAAGAAGTTTCGAGAAGTTATTTTTGGCAAATATCTTTTTAAGTCCATACCTAAAAGGATATTTACTAAAGAAAACTCTCGATTTTTATTAAATATTCCCTCTTACACAGGCGATTTACTGAGTCAGTTAGCGCAAAAAATGTTATCAAAATAAATAATATGATAAAATAATAAATAATAAATAAATAACATATATAAATAAATAATATATAAATAAATAATAAATAAATTAAATTAAATAAAAATGAATAATAAATAATAATATAATAAATAAAATAAAATAAAATAATAAATAATAATATAATGAAAAAAATAAATAATAAAATAATAAAACGACTTTAATCACAATCACGATTACTTTTGGCAACTTCTTAAAGACTGAGACTTTTTTCAACCCAGTGTGCCACTTTTTATTTTTTAAATCTTTGTAAAATAAATAAATAAATAAATATATAAGGTTATTTCGGTAATGTCGCTAAATAGGGTTTGCTGATGATTTGAGAAAAATAAGGCATTAAAAAATGTTTCTTATCTTAAAACATTATTACATTAGGACTCATTTCGAATAAAAAATTGAAACTCGAGAAATGCACGATCAAAATGTATAAACATTGAATAAGCAAAATCAATATGGCTGCCACTGGTCATTTTCGTAGACCAAATAGCAGCCTTGACCTTGTGATCAAAAACCAAGATCGAGTCAAAACGGAACGAATCGACGGGACTTTGGTGAATCTGTTTAGTTTGTATCATTATGAATTTATGTGGAGAGAGCGAGTGACACAAATTTGGGAAAATCCTTTGCGACGAAATCCTTTAAAGACTAGTGCAATGTTTCCAATCCCATGTGCTACTTTTGGGGGAACTAGTTTTCCTGGCATTTAAAACATTAGTGTCTAACTGCCTTCGTGGGGAGGCAAGTAAATAACTATTAAAAATTGTTTTCTGTTTTTTTTTTTCTTTTCTTTTTCTTTCTTTTTTTTTTTTTTTTTTTTTTTTTTTTAAATAATATTGCATAAAGTTCCGATTTATTATCACGCGACCCTGGTTCATTTCTTAAAAAAAAAAAACAAAGAAAAGTAATTTCTGAATTTTTGAGATGAGGATTGGTTATTTGTATTATTATTCATCGGATTACTGTTTTCGTCTTGAGTGTGATTTTCACAACGTTTCGGTCGATGTAACCTCGACCTTCTTCAGGTGTATCTTGTTGAACTCAGGAATGTTTCTATCGAACTCAAGAATTTGGACAGAATTTCGAGCGGAATCCTTTGTTTACTTCACAGGGGTAGCGTGCTCTTGTTCCGTCAGCCATGACTGGATAGAGGTCCTAAGTAATTCGCAAATGTATATTTCGGTCGCCCACACTGAGGATTGAACCTTCAACATTCAGGAGAATATCACTTTTACAATTAATTTTTCCCACTACTCTAACCACTGCGAACAATTCTAGTACGAATTTTAGGAGCCTTAAACCTATTTTTATTTCTAGTTGTAAATATAACTATTTATTACTAATTATTACTATATATTAATGTATATCTATCTCTATACTTATTACTTGTATATATTAATGTTTTTACTTATTACTTGTATATAATATCTATTGTTTATAATTACTGGTTCCCATATCATATTGAATTCTTTACTAGGTCTACTTAGCAGTTGGCTATTCCCCAGCATATGTGCTGCTTCTTTCAGTCGTCTTACTCTCCACCATTTCTCTCTGTCTATAATTTTTACTTCGTCCCATAATGGTAGATGGTTTTCCTTTTCTTTCCAGATATGGTCAGCTATACCTGACTTTTCAGTCTCTCCACGTACTACGGCTTTTTGATGTTCTTCCAACCGTACTTTCAACAGACAACACGTTTCACCTCTGTATAGTTTTCCACATTTACATGGGATTTCATATACACAGTTCTTTGTCATGATTTTTTTTTTGTAAGGTGCTTGACTCTCACAAGCTGCTTCCGGAGAGTTGAATCACTCCTGAATACTGTCCTGATGTCATATGGATTACATATTCGTTGAAGTTTTTCAGACAAACCCTTCATATATGGTATACAAACTGTGGTGAGTTTCTGAGTCGTGTACTTTTGTGTTTGGTCCAGATTTCCTGGAGCTAGTAGTAAGTAAAAACATTAATATATACAAGTAATAAGTATAGAGATTAATATACATTAATATATAGTAATAATTAGTAATAAATGGTGATATTTACAATTAGAACTAAAAATAGGTTTAAGGCTCCTAAAATTCGTACTGGAATTGTTTGCAAGGACCCGTGGCGCAGCGGTTAGAATACTGGGAAAAAATCAATTGTAAAAGTGATATACTCCTGAAGGTTCAGTCCTCAGTGTGGGCGACCGAAATATACATTTGTGAATTACTTAGGACCTCTATCCAGTCATGGCTGATGGAACAAGAGCACGCTACCCCCGTGGAGTAAATAACAGGTTCTGCTTGAAATTCTGTCTGAATTCGACAGAAACATTCCTGAGTTCAACAAGATACACCTGAAGAAGGTCGGAGGTTATATCGATCGAAACGTTGTGAAAATCACACTCAAGATGAGAACGGTAGTCTGATGAATAATAATACAAAGAAAATCATTTTTTTTAAGTTTTCTCAAACATTATTATCGACTATTGCTTGTTTTTTGTTTGTTTTGTTCTTTAAATTAAACTTGAAACTGTCGAATTTCTTAGACTAATTAAACCCTTAACGCCTGAGAATTATTTTTTCCAATGCAGTGTGCCAAATAATTGACGTAACTACCCCCGACAAACCCAACAAGCTACTAAGTCTCATCCCTTTACAGTAGAGATCCCTAGGTGCAAGAAAGCCTTTTACTCCAATAGTTTCTTCCCCAGAACTGTGGGTCTTTGGAACTCCCTTCCGGGATTCTGCTTTCCCAACTGCACTGATATGCAGAAGTTCAAGTGTAATGTTAACAAACATCTTTCTACTCATCTCCCTTCATAATGACCCCGCTAATTAAGTCCCTAATAGTAGCCCCCTGCTTCAAAGTGGCACTGTGCTGTGTTTGGGGTGAAAATTGAATTTAAAAAAAAAAAAAAAACTTAATCAAATAAAGTGATTTTTTTTATATAAAAACTTAATTCCATAACATACATTATAATTTTATTTCAATATTTTCATTTTTTTTATGTCTTGATTAAACCAAACAAGTACCAATACTTTCTATATGAATCTAAAAATATATTTGCCAAAAATAACCTCTCGACTGAAATTGTGAGTAAATTCATTTCATTGTTTATTTTGATACTACAACAGATTTTTACAATATTTTGCACTGACAAACAGTAGTTCGTCTGTGTTGAAGTTGCTTTAATAGCAAATCACCTGCAGGAGCAAATAATCGTACATTATTTAGTCGTACATTTTTAGTAAAGTGGCTTATGCACGACTAAAATTCAGCACAACTAAAATGTCTAATTTGACTCCTGCTGATTCAAGCAACTTTACACGTTGTTTCTATATGACAAACAGCAGGAGCAGTCAGTCGAACATTGGTTTGGCATAATGTTGGTTGGTTGGTTGTATGGGATGGGTAAAATTAATTAATTAAACCGAACAGTTTTGCACTACACTTATGCCCCCTTACAAAGATTAAATTCAAGATATAATCCTACTCAACCTTGTGTGTAGAATCCTTATTCTAATTTTGCAAAACATGACCTTGATTCTAGAAAATGTCTAAAATTTAAGGCTTGAAATTCAGAAATCTTGTTTAATGACTCTGGACCAAGCTTAATGTAAATTTGAAATATTCAGAATTTAAAATGGAATATTACGCCCATATTATGTCCTCTAAAATTCCTTTAAAATTGTCTAAAGAAATGTAAATTTGGGCAACGTTTATTATTTGGTCTCTGAGGAAGCTTTGAGGAATGAACAGTCACCTCTTTCCATTTTTCTTTAATGACAAGTCGACTCTTATTAAGGCTAAAAGAATGCATATTAATCAGCAAGGAAGATTAGAAGGAGGTAATCGATATTGTAACTGTAGGTATCGTGTAACACTTTCTGTTAATAGAGACTGCCTTGAAAGCCTCAGTACCGAATGTACTTTAAGATCATATCCAGGATCCATTTGCTGATAGCCTTTCAAGACTAATTTAATATGTTATGAAACCGATTGAAAATTGCCTCAATAAAAGTCAAAGAAGAAATAAGGTATGTGTAATCAAACACAGTAAGTGTTGGGATCAAAGTTATCTTCCTTTGAAGGAAATTGATTTTCTAGGCTAGAGTTATGCCTCTTGGTAGGAGAAAAACAAAGCTTAGACCATTTTGGTGAAAAAGGTAAACCCTAAATCTCGTGTTGAACACAAGGCCATTTAGGACTATCCTACTAACATGTCGAAAATTAAGACAAGATTGCTTTCTCGTTTTTTGGCCAGATACATTACAGGTAATATTAACTTTTTTACATGAATAACTTGTGCATTTTCATTGCGTAGGGACAGTGTATTTCTGTATATAAGTTTATTTTTTACTTGACTCGTTTACCCTCTACCACAAACTGTAAATAAATGAAATGTCTTTGCTTCCACGGTTTTTAACAGTGCTTTATTTTCTGCCATGTGCAATATTGTCAACCAGTACACAGTAATTCTTAATAGCCCTTATACGTGTTGAGAATTAATTTAATTGTTCTACCCACGTGTTGATAAGATAGAATACCAAATACTTAAATTTTGCAAGAGCATTATCTGAGCTGAAAGCTGTGTTAACACATTTAAGACATGCCATCAGCTTTTTTGGCTGCGTAGATAAACTTCTAACACAAACTCTATCTGCTGTCAGAAATTAGTTTACAGTTTGGCTAAATGTAAGCTCACTTCCCACTGGGGATGCATTAGAGACCGATGGATCAGTCATCAAGGATGCAAGGTTGTTGCATCAAATGAATAATGTGCAAAACACATTAACCTAGCAGAATTGGACACAGTGTTAAAAGGAGTTAACCTGGTGCTCCAATAACATGCAAATGTACTACACATCAGGACAGATTCAGCCTGCATTTATCAATGGAGAGCAGACGCCCTGACATGGAAGTCACAATTAACCACAATGGCAGTGAGTGAAATACTGCTACGAAGACGACTTAACATGCTCATAGATATGGTTAAAGAGTATGGGTTAATATTAGATGTAGCACTAGTCAGACGACAACAAAGCTGACTAACTGATGAGAGTACGATAGTGGTGGCTCAGCAAAGTAAAAACAAAAGTTGAGTCCATCCAGTGTACTTGTGTCACTGCTGTACATCGGTTAAACATTAAGTAAATCACACATATCCATCATCAAATTGGATACCCCAGAATAAAACGCACGTTATACTTTGCAGAACAAAAGAACCCAACTGTGTCAAAATCTGACATATGAATGACAGTTCAAACTTGTGAGACATGCCACACGAATGATCATGCACCTGTACACTGGTGCAACAGGAGGCTTGATATGGGGGACAATTGGAACAGGTTGGGTGTAGACATCACTCATCATCGCAGTGTATCTCACTCTCATTGATTGCAGTCATTCAGAATTTGCGATATGGTGGTCTCTACGTTGGCAAGATTCACTAAGTGTGATATACCTGCTGGATTCCATATTTTATGAGCAAAGCCCACTAATCAAAATACTAACGAACAATGGCACCACATTTACCAACCAATACTTTTGGGAGTTCCTGCAAGACTGGGGTGTGCTGTACTTATTACGGTGTGTATACAAACCAGAAGAAAACGTTGTGGTTAATAGAAGCCAGAGAAGTGTGAAAACCATTGTGATTAAGAAACAGAGGCGGTTTAATGGTATAACATTATACCAAAAGACAGTGTTTCAATATCCATGGTACCATCCAACACTATATATACCTACAACGTCTGCATACACGGTAGTGATTCCATAGCCAACACTGACCTGCAAAACGCCCAGGGACAGTACAAAGAGGTAGATGCTGTTGGGTCAGAATCTCTCACAGCAAGTATATGAACAAGTCCAGGACAGGGCAAGTGATTGGAATCGCCAGTCCACACTCAGTGATTGTTGATGAATCGCTCATCATGTAAAGAATTTGTGCCCTTTTCCAGGAGCTTGTATACCATTCAATACCAGTAATGGCTTATCAGAAGAAAGTGAACAACTGAACAGGCTAAGGTTGGTATCGATAGACAATGCTTCTGACACTAGCAGCTTGAAAATCACGGATGATGAAGACAATGATAAACCACTTGACGATGACAACAACAATGATAAACTGCTTGATAATGACGTCAATGATGATAGACTACTTGACAATGATAATGATGATGATAGGTCACCTGACAATGATGACAATGATGATAGATTATTTGACAATAGTCTTAGACGTAATTTTCCGATGGACACGGTACAAATAAATGTGCAGTTTAGCCAACCCCATGGAAATACACAACGAGGTAAGAACAGCTTGCTTGAACGAGGTAAACAGATTTTTGTTTGAACTGGTAGGGCCTGAAGCTCTCAATATAGCCACAGAAGAACAGCTCATACTGCATATATGACTAGTTGTCGTGAAAGGTCTTCACCAAGAGGTACATAGATATAGATCCCACAATATGAGACAGCAAGAAGGGGAGAGTCTCGCACAGTTTTTAGCAAAACTTCGGTCCCAAGCAAGGTTTTGCAATTTTACTGTCCAGTGTCCTAATGAGAGCTGCCGACAAACTATAAACTAGAATTTTTCTGTTCTGTTAGATCTACAGCAGATGTGCTAACGGTTATATCTCATAGAATTAGTGAATCTCTTGATGGAGGCTTCCTTTCTAAGGCAATTGCTCTTGACATATCAAAGGCCTTTGATAGGGTATGGCATAAAGGTCTACTTCATAAGATATCGAGCTATGGTAAAGCTGGAAATGCTTTCTCAATTATTAAATCATTTCTCTCTGATAGGTTCATAAGAGTAATGGTTGATGGGCAGAAATCAGAAGCTCTCAGTATTAATGCTGGAGTCTGCCAGGGGTCCATCCTGGGCCCAACTCTCTTCCTGATCTACATTAATGATCTTCCAAATAACATCCTTACATCATTCATTGACATTTATGCTGATGACACTACCATCTATGGGAACACATCAAAGGCCATAAACAACCAAGATCTTTCTGACTCTCTCTCCTCTGATCTTGATCACGTGGTACAATGGGGAAAGAGGTGGCTTGTTAATTTTAATGCATCTAAAACCAAGCTCCTATCTTTACATTATTACCGTTCTGATCCTCATCTGGCATCAATTGAAATGAATGGCTCTCGTTTTGGGGAGGTTCCATGTTTTGACAAGCTTCTTTACTCCTGATCTGAAATGGAGCACATACATCAAATCTGTTGCCAAGGCTGTTGGAAAAGTGGTAGGATCCTTCTACCGCTCCAGTAGATATCTACTCCTGATGCAATTCTCTACCTACATAAAAGCCGGGTACGTTCATCGATGGAGTACTGTTGCCACATCTGGGCAGGAGCCGCTAGAAACAGCCTTGACAGAGTTCAAAATAGACTTCGTAGCTTAGTGGGGGATGCCCTTTTCTCTTCCCTGCAACCTCTTTCCCAAAGAAGAGACGTTGCGAGCCTGTCTCTGCTTTATCGTTATTTTCATGGAAAGTGCTCAGCTGAGCTTCAAGCTATTGTCCTCCCTCACCAGACTTTCATGAAAAACACTTGTCTAGCCAAAAGCACTATCAATAATTTCCCACACTCTTTATCTATGCCTAAACCTAAACGTAGATTCCATGAACAGAGCTTCTTTCTTAGAACTGCACGCCTGTGGAACTGTCTTCCGTTTGCCTGCTTTCCAGCTGACTAGAATTTGATTGTCTTCAAGTCCAACATAAACAAGTTCTTGATGAACCGTCCCCCTAAGTAATCCAATTTACAAAATTTCCACTACTTATGTTTACTACACTATAAACCTACCCATTAACCCTTATCCTCGAGTGGCCTCCGGGCCTTGATAAGTGGTGACTCCTTTGTAAAAAAAAAAAAAAAAAAATGGCTCCAGTATCCTATAGCACAGATGCATAGAAATTCAATGTGCCACAAAGATGTATGAAGAGATGTGTCTATGTGATAACCTAAAATGGACCTACCATATTAGAATTATTCTCCTTTCAAGAATTAAAATTGGTCATATTACACTGTTCTATCGAGAGAAGAAAATGTGCTTCACTCACTTATGGAACAGGTGCCTCAGTTGCTCTTCCTAATTATACCCTAATCAACTTTACGAGAGATCTGATGGAAGCATATCCGGAGCAATTCAATCTGATTGGCAACTTTTCAGGGGAATACCACATTGTACTTCATCCAAACCACCATCCCATAATTCATGTATCCAGGAAATTCCCCATCCACATGAGGAGCGAGATAAAGGTAGAACGGGATGAACTGGTATCCTAAGAAATAATCCAAAAGGTTGACGAGTCAACGGATTGGGTGAACAACATTGTATTTATATACAAGAACAACGACAAACTTTGTAAATGTTTTGACCCCAATAATCTAAACAAGAACATCATGCATTGCCACCATTAATCCCCAACCATGGAGGAACTTTCACACAAACTGTCTCGTGCTAAATTCTTCTCCAAGCTAGACGCAAAAAATGGTTACGGGTCAGTCAAGCTTGACAGAGAATCACGGTTACTGACCACTTTAAATTCACCCTTCAGGAGATATGTTGCATGTGCCTGGTAATGCCAATTCATCTTGCTTACGGACTAAGGGTTAGGGTTAGGTGGGGTGTTTGATACAAGGTTTAAGAAATTCATTCTTTTCTCCAAAATCTGGAATATGCTTTTGTTGCCGATATGATGGCAAAAAAAAAAAAAAAAGTAATTTCTCAGCAAAGTCGACATTGGAGACAGGAAGTCTAGCTGACATTCATGAAGATGTCGGCGGTAAGCCAGGTGATTTATTTTAAGTGCTGGATGATTTACAGTTGTTAGCTTCATGATGGTATAGACACTGTTGGATGTGGTAAAAATTAGGACAGTGTTTGCGTGAAGAAAGCAATAATACAGCAGGAAAGTCCGTTGGCTGTATAAATAAAGTCTTTGAACAGTTTATCTCGAAATGAAGATAGTCGGTGCTCGGATGTTCAGTTGACAAAGAGGCGGGAGAGTGGAAGATACGGCTTTAATCGGCGGTACCAGGAAACTCTGGCTACTGTCTAGAATTCGGTTTAAAAAAAAGAAGCCGATTGGTTCTTGTATAACCAAATCACTTCACAGAGTTTGCTATACAAGAGAGAAAATAATTGTCAACATTTATGACCGCTACAACGTAGACCCTCAACAGTAAAAGGAAATAACCGAACGATAAACTCAACTTTTAAAATTTATTTTTAAAAAAAATAAATAAATAAAGTAAAAAAAAAAAAAAGACTCGAGCAACGTCTATAAAGGTAGTTAGCAAGGAGGCGGTATAAAGTGATTGGGGTATTATTATTATGCTTATTAGTTCATACGCACAGAATATACAAAGTCCTCGAGACAAGAAGAAACTGATGTCTCTTCATCCACTCTTATTAATATACATTTCCGCATTTAGAAACGAGATGCGTAAAATTTGCAAATATTGTCCATTGTATCTAATTACTAATAGCCACATGCTCTCTCTCTCTCTCTCTCTCTCTCTCTCTCTCTCTCTCTCTCTCTCTCTTACTAAACTATTCTTTCTTTTTTACTCAAGCACGTGCATAGAAAAAATTTACAGCCACAACTCAAACTAAGTAGGCACTCAGTGATAGAGCGTGAGTGCCGCAGTGCCGCACTCACACTATGTGAACGAGCGGGAAGACGCGGAAGGTTTTTATGGTTAAAACTGGAAGAGAAGCACTAATGGTCTTAAATGCTGCAACTCTAAGCCAATCCTAGTGCTTCTCTCCTCCCGCCTCTTTCCTCTTTAAAAATACGCATGCGTATTCCACAAGTGGGCTTCTCTCATTTTGTTTCCGTTTCGTGACATCATTTGAAAATGACTGAAATTCCATTCTTGGTCACGTTATTTTTTTCTAGTCGTTATTATTGTTCCTATTTACTTGCTTCCCCATGAGGGTAGACTTAGACACAAAGTCGATTTTTATGTAGGGAAACTCCAGCTCCCCCAAAATAAGCATTCTGGATAGGAAAAAAAAAATTAAAATTGTCTCAGTCATGAAGGATTTGTCCTCCACTGACCGAGGACAGAAAAGATGAAGTGTAGCATCAGAGCATATACTACACTGTAGGCACCTCCAAAAGTCACCACAGAATTACCCCCCTTTATGTAAAACGATGTAACCTTATTATAAACTAATATTATCAATATAGCTTTTGTACCATTTAAAAGAAGGGCAAAATAAACTAGTAATAATTAAAAAAAAATTTTTTTCATCGTACGAAAATAATGAAATTGCGAGATGAAAATCATGTTTACATAATTGACGCTTTAAAATAACGTTCACATGTAGTAAGCATTTCGAACGTGAAAACATACCCGTGTTTAATAAATCTAGCAAAAATCAACTAATGGTCAGATTTTCGTGAATTTTTCGATACTTATCCATTTTAGAATGAAATTACATATAAAATGCAGTTTCCGTAAAATATAGAGGGGGAAATATTTTTTAGTGCGTGTCCCCCCACCCATATTTATTTCTTCGAAATTTGAACAAAATATATTTAAATCTATCGACATTTCTATTTATTATGAAACATAAGAGTTCAAATAAGTAAAACATATTTATTTTTTTTTAATTTAAATACACATATTAAACAAAAAATTACCTTGAAGCTGCAATTAAAAAATGATATAAATTTAATATTATTATGTTTTTAAATAGTGTTTTTTCGAATTAATATAATCAGTTGAATTGCCAATAAAAAGAAACTTCCTAAAAATTAATTAATTTTTAAAAGATTAAAACGATTAAGGGTTTGTATTACTGTACACATAGATTCGAAAAGTGGTCAAAAAACAAATATATAACAAATAAATGTTATCAAAGGCAAGATAAGTTACTTTTCTACCTAACTGGATATATTTTTCGTGTTTTTATTCAATGTAACATGTTTATTCAGCTCGAAAAGCATACAGTGTTTACCGATGTATTGGAAAATTCAAAATGGCGCCCGATTCTCCCTTTAACACGGTAAGTTCAGGAAAAGATGTTATAAATAATAAACTAGACAAAATACTGTTAGAAATTCGCTCAATATATGTTACCGTGACGTAAGTTGACATATATTCGGTGTTTTTTTTAATAGTATTTTGTTTAGTTTATCATTTATAACACCTTTTCCTAAACTTACCATGTTAAAGAGAGTGTCGGGCGCCATTTTGAATTTTCCAATACATCGGTAAACACTGCATGTTTATCGAGCTGAATAAACATGTTACATTGAATAAAAACACAAAAAATGTATCCTGTTTGGTAGAAAAATAACTTATCTTGCCTTTCATAATATTTATTTGTTATATATTTGTTTTTTGACAACTTTTTCGAATCTATGTGTGCAGTAATACTAACCCACAATTAAATAATTAACTCGCAACTTTGTATATATTTGAACAACATAAGCATAATTGACGTTTCTACACTATTGGGATGAAATTTCGGAAATCGTAATACTGACTTTCACATTAAAACAATGGTATCTACGCACTACGCAGTGGCGTAACAGCATCAGATTTTGCGGCCCGGGGCGGTCGTAAAATTTACAGCCTCCCCCCTCCCCCGCTGGCATATAATACCTGTTTCCCTCCCCCTCACCCGCTGGAATATAATTACCTGTTTTGCTCCCCCCCCTCTCTGGCATATAATTACATGTTTTGCCCCCTCTCCGCTGGCATATGATTACCTCTTTTGTCGCCCCCCCCCCCGATCCGGGACACATTGTTCCGATTCCGATACCTCCAAAAGTTCCAATTTTTTTACAAACTTTTCGGTATAAAATTTAAGATATTTTGTTAGCTTTTATTTATTTGTTTTTTCTATTTTCTATTTTTAACCTCTCAAAATGCCGCCTCCGACATGGGCCGCTGGTAAAATAGGGGATAGATTTTTCCGATTCCAATACCTCCGAAAGTTCCGATTTTTAAAAAACCTTTCGGTAAAAAATTCCGATTTTTTGTTAACTTTTATTTATTTATTCTATTTTCTTTTTTATCCTCACAAAATACGGCCTCCTGGTATGTGCTGCTGCTCGTAAAATAGGGACATATTTTTCCGATTTCAATACCTAAAAAACTACCGATTTTTTTTTACAAACTTTCCGGTATAAAATTTCAGATATTTTGTTAGCTTTTATTTATGTCTATTTATTTTTTCTATTTTCTATTTTTTACCTCTCAAAATGTCACCCCCTGACATGGGCCGCTCGTAAAATAGAGATACATTTTTCTGATTCCGATATCTCTAAAAGTCCCAATGTTTTACAACCTTTTCGGCATAAAATTTCAGATTTTTTTGTTAGCTTTCATTTATTTTTTTACCCTCTCAAAATGCCACCCCCTGGCACATGCTGCCCGGGACGGACCGCCTCCCACCTCCCGCCCTTGATACGCCACTATATCTACGTATTCCTCGTATTTTTAAGTTGATTATATCCAAAAATTACGAAAATCGATAAAGTAGAAAATTATTTATTAAAGAAAATAAAAGATAGAATTTGATGAAAACGATCGTACGACACAGAACATGTGACTTCAAAAGGGAGTTAATTTTCCGTTTTTGATTGAAACAGGATAGCGGCAATTGTTCAGCTGCTAACACGATTAAAGTTGGTTTGCATAATAATTCAGTAATATTCTGGTAATTTCGACTGCATAATTTGGAAGCTACCATTGTAACTTATTAGAATTGACAAAAAATCACTTGAAACCATTGTTTTTTTAATCTGAAAACTCCATTTATCGACTACAAAATCTCGTCCCAATTCTGTAGAAGCGCCACATAATTAAATCCCAATCACTTTAATTTATCACCCCTAATCCCATCACTAACTGCCTTTCGACGTTGTTCGAGTATTTTTATTTTCATTTTTATTTCGTTATTATTTTTTTTAAGTTGAATTCACTTGGTTATTAAATTATGATTGGAACCATGCTGTAAACATTAACTAATCTTATTATTAAAATGTTCGTGTTTTAATTTTTATTTGTGAAATAATTGGATAAAATAGCGATTCTGGGTTTGTATTACTGTACACATAGATTCAAAAAAGTTGTCAAAAACAAATATATAACAAATAAATGTTATCAAAGGCAAGATAAGTTACTTTTCTGCCAAGCTGGATATAATTTTCGTGTTTTTTTTTTTATTCAATTTAACATGTTTATTCAGCTCGAAAAGCATACAGTGTTTACCGATGTATTGGAAAATTCAAAATGGCGCCCGACTCTCTCTTTAACATGGTAAGTTCGGGAAAAGGTGTTATAAATAATAAACTAGACAAAATACTGTTAGAGATTCGCTCAATATATGTTACCGTGACATAACTTGACATATATTCGGTGGGTTTTTTTAATAGTATTTTATCTAGTTTATTATTTATAACACCTTTTCCCAAACTTACCGTGTTAAAGAGAGAGTCGGGCGCCATTTTGAATTTTCCAATACATTAGTAAACAATGTACGTTTTTCAAGCTGAATAAACATGTTGCATTGAATAAAAACACAAAAAAAATATCCAGTTTGGTAGAAAAGTAACTTATCTTGCCTTTGATAACATTTATTTGTTATATATTTGTTTTTTGACAACTTTTTTGAATCTATGTGTCCAGTAATACTTATTTAGAATTCAACCTAATTTCCAAACAATAAAACTACAAAAAAAATCTTTATGATCGTCATGGAATGGTAATGTTATATTCCAAAAATTACATAAATTGATCAAGTAATTTTATTTTTATAATTTTTTTTTAGAAACGATTAATGGGAATTTGGCATTATAACATAATCTAATAAGTATGAATCATAGTTGAGTTATCTTTCTTTGTTTCTTGTCATGTCTTGATAACGGCGGCAAGACAGTTTACTTGTCAGATACTCATAGCATTTGATTTTCTTAGTTAAAAATAAAACTACTTAATTATTTTACGTGAGTTTCGGAATATGATATCTTCATTCCGTGACAGGTACGTACATCATAAAGAATCTAAATAAAAACCAAAATAGCTCCCAAAACGTTTAATTAAATGAGGATTTGTAAAATTTGAATTACTTTCTATTCACTAGTTTCCAAATCCTTTTAAAACTTCGAAAAATGTCATGAAGTATTTTTTTTTTTTTTTTTTTCAATTATTAACGAAAGATAAAAATGGTTGACTTTGTAGCAACCGCTAGGTTCGGTCAGAATAAATGCCCGGCAGGAACATTCCACAGCAATCACCGATTTGAAACACCCACACGTATGAAAAACGCGTAGGAATATGACATTGTGATGCGCGCGACCACGGTGTTACATGCGTAGACATTGGTATATAACGGCCAAACGACACAGAGCTAGGTAGAAATCAAATATACTTTAATGCCGGTCATGCCGGAAGTCGCAGCCAAGGGGCAGTGTATTGTTTACGTAACGTAACATCTCCCTCCTTATGGGGAATGGGCGACAGGAAAATTGAAATTGATTGATTATTATTTGTTTTTCTTCTTTTTTTTAGGGGGGGGGGTCCTTTGCTAAAATTGGGATAGATCGTTGGATTCATTCACAATATCTGGCAGGCTTTTTTTATGACTCGGCCCGATCTTGTTTGTATTGGTGATACTGATCCCTTGTTTGGCTCTTCCATCTCATTGTGTCTCTTCCTATTTACAATGCCTCCCCACAGAGTTAGACACCAGAGTCGTTTTTTAATGTGGAGAAAAGGAAAAAAAGATAAAAATTGTCTCAGTCGTGAAGGATTTCTTTTCCACTAACAGAGAACAAGAAAGTGAAGTGTAGCAGCATCTGAAGAACATATACTACACTTTGAGGTATTTATTTGCTCCCCCACTGAGCAAATTAGGCACAAGGCCGATTTTTAATGTGAGGAGTGAAGGGGAAATGGGGACCAACTCTCCGGGGAATAGGGGAGCTGGATAGTGACAATTGGTATGAAGGGTTGCCCCTACATTGACCAAGGTCTTATATGTAGGGTTGCCCCCACATATGGTCTTTGCTTGCAGTATCTGCCGGAACAGATACTACACTTTGATCTTGTTTATATATTTTATTGCTTTTAAAAATTTTGAAAATACAATTAAGTAAAAAACAAAAGATTTTTAAACAACAAAAGAAATTGGGGAGGGGAAGTGTTCAGGGTCTTTGTGACTAAAGTGATTAAAAGTAAGAAATGTAGACTTTGGAGTCTTACTCTTGACTGGCAACATTTACCAAAATACCTCTTTCACTCTATGGAGCTTAATCTAACTAATAATCAAAAACATATTTACAATTTATAAACAGTTGTCTGTGTGTTTGTGTATGCATTTTTTTTTTTTTTTTTTTTTAATTTTGTGTGTGTGTATGTGTGCATGTGTGAAAAAATAAAATTCAATTTCATTAGAAAATAAAAAGTTTTTGAATTAAGAGAAAGATTGTTCGTGGAGTGGGGAAAACTAATCAAAAGTGTTCATATCAAAAACAAAAGATAAATCCTACTGGGTCTGTACTAATCTAGGTGACTAGACCCCCCACTGTTTTCCGGGGAACCGAAAACAAGCAGGGCGATCCCTAATGGGGATTGGGGAAAATACCTTAATGGAAGTGGGAGAAAACAAAGCAACGAGTGGAGGGGGGTTGGAAGGTGACCTCTTAGTAGGGGAGTGACCGGGGATGTTGAAAAAGCAAGGATGTGGCACAAAGGGGATGGGCAGACTCAGAGGTTCTCTAGTACCAAAAAATAAAATCAGGAACAGGATCTCATTTATACCACCAGTCAAGAGTCTTCTTAAGTTTTTCTAAGCTAGAACCTAAGTGGGATGGGTTCCGAAGGCCCCAGCACCGCCCGTGCCATGCTTAAGGAGGGAACACGTATTGAAACTTGGCTCCTCGACGGATGCACAAACTAGTGCTGTGCACCCACCTCTTGTCAAATTCCACTCTAGGCAACCTCCTCCAATCGCATCTGATCTTTACTTTAAGCAAATGTTTCAAGCAAACGATCAGATCCCGATCCGGAACAGATGTCCCTTCACGGACCAACTTGAGGCGCGTGATCCAAATCACCATGCGCGCTACTGCCAGGATCGCCAGGAAAACCATTCTTTCCTCCCTGGGGAACGGCGGCTCCATGTTGTACACAAAATAACCTTCGTCGAGATTGAGCGGACATTCGGCATCGATGCGACCCGTTACCCCCGCCCCATCCCCGACGTACTCCAATAAGGGCTGGATCCGGCTGCAACTAAAAAACGTGTTCCCGATTGTTTCGGGCTCGCGTTCGTCACAGCGCGGACAGAAGCCCCTCGTATGTTCTTTGTACCGGCAGAGTTCGTCGAGAAGGGGCAGCGCGTTTCGGACCAGTCGCCAGGTGAAGGAAAATTCCGAGTTGTTCAGAATCTCCCATCCCGGCACCCAACTCCAATGAGAACGGACAACCTCCATCGACCATCCCATCCACCTACAAAGTGGATCCTTCGCGGTCCCCTCCACTAGCTCCTGATAAAGTTTCTTTCTTGGCTGATCGAGGACACTGGTCCCCGGCAAAGCTCTAAGAGCGGTCCGGCATTCGGAGAAGAACTTAGACTCCCCCCTCGGTCTACGACGACCTTCTACTGAGGGGTTGGGTTTGAGATTGAGAAATGAGTTCTCAACCACAGGGACCCAAAGAGCGTCTTCTTCAAGCGAACGACCCAGGAAAGCCAATCTCTCGGCATTTCTATGACACAAGAGACTGGGCTGACCCAGGCCTTCCTCGCTCAGACTCTGCACACAGACCTCTCTGCAGACATAATGCTTACCATCGTTCCACAATAGTGAATCGAGGTGCCCTTGCAAGTGGGTTAGTTGTTCTGCCGGGAGAGGAAGTACAGACAATCGGTAAAAGATGAGCGGAAAGACGTATGTAGCACACGCCTCCACCCGACCCTTCAAGGACAATTTCCTTCCAATCCAATTCTTCACCGACGATTTGACCTTGCCATATACTTCTGACCAATTCTTTTCCAGCTGAAGTCCTGGTCCAAACCAGATACTGAGAATACGGACCGGTCCATCGGTCCAGCTAAAAATACCTGGAAGCGAGTTTACCGCGGTCCAGGCCCCCAACCGCAGGCTGACAGACTTGCTGCGGTTGAAGATGGCCCCTGTGACTTCTTCGTATCGAGCGAGCGCTTCGACCACCGCTTGAACGTCTGTGTGGCAAGACACGAACACGGTGACGTCATCAGCGAACGTGGAAACCCTGGCTCGTGTGCCTCCAGGGAGAGCTATTCCGCGCAGGACTGGTGTAGCCACCTCGTCCCTTAACTTGCGAAGGAGGGGTTCCAACGTACAACAGAGGTGACAGCGGACAACCCTGACGCACCGACCGAGAGACAGCGAATAACTCTGACAGCTTACCGTTGATCTGCACCGCTACCGTCGGCCTATCATACAGGACAAAGATCAACTTGTTGAAGTCCGGATTAAATCCGGCGGCCTCTAGCACAGCTCCCAAGAACCGATGGTCGACTCTATCAAATACCTTGGACTGATCTAAACTGATCAGCGCGGCTTCAGCGTCGTCTTCTGTCCCCTCTATGATCGAGCGTATCAAATACAAATTGTCTTGAATCGATCTTCCCTTCACAGCATAATTCTGGTCCGGTTCGATCAAGTCAGTGATGACAACCTGCAAACGATTCACAAGAATCTTTGCCAAAATCTTTAACTCTGTGTTTAGCAGAGTCAAGGGCCTAAAATCGTCGAAATTTTCCACCCCACCATGCTGTTGACCTTTCCTCAGCAATGTGTTCACTCCTTTGGTCATCTGTCCAGGGATGGAACCCTGAGCAAACCAATGGTTGAACATATCCTTCAGTATAGGGACCAACATGGGCGACAGCCTCAAGTAGAACTCGTAAGGTAAACCATCAAACCCTGGGGATTTGTTGTAGCCAACCTGCTTCAACGCAGAAATGACCTCATGTTCAGTAACAAGACCATCACAGCTAGCCGCCCGAGCCGCTGTGAGGCGGGGCGAGTCAGGCAAATAGCTGCCAAACTCCTCAACCCTGAGTCCGGGTAGTTGAGTGAAGCGCTCCGATAGATGCTCCCGAAACCCCTCGCAGATCTCCCGAGTCCAAACTGGGGCGTGTCATTCCAGGTTATGTACTTTACGAATGTACCCGTCCGAACCGCGCCTTAAAGCAGCCTTACGCTCAACAGCGTCAACATTCACAGCCTCGTTGAAAACTTTCATTAATCTAGCCCTAACTACTTGACCTTCATACCGCTCGCTAGCCAAGCGGCTGAGGTCTTGTTTAGCTAGTGCTACCTCTAGGGGGTCCCCCCCCCTCCACCGCCCGGATCAGCTTATCCTCTAAGCGCTTCTTTGCCTTAGCCTTATCTAACACGAGGCGTTGGCTGTATTGAACAGAGAAGCGCCTAATTTTGGCCTTGACTAACTCACCACTTACTCCCTGTAACCGCCCCCACTAAAGCCCGCTGAATTAATTCGGTAACCTTCAACCGGTAGTCCTCCAACTCCAACAAGGTGCTGTTGAACTTCCAGTATCCGGCAAGTTTAGGCCTAGCACTTAAGTTCAAACGGGCCATAACGAGTTTATGGTCCGAGTGTCCTAACAAGTGGAACGTGGGGCACGATAGAAAGTCTACGTCGCTCTTTTAACTAGCATCTGATCCAAGTAAGTACTTGGATGGGAAGGCACTACAGGATGCCACGTCCACATCTCCCGCCCCGGATGATCCAGACGAAATCTGTCGACAAGATCGCACGAGGCCATCAGGTCGAACAGAGTGCTGTAACACCGCACCGACCCACTAGCCCCCCCCCGACCTTATCTATATTGGGATCAAGGATTGCATTCCAATCACCCATTAAAACTAACCATTCCGGATCCACTAAGAAGCCCTCCAACCGTCGAAAAAAGGATGCCCTCTCTACAGCAGAATTGGGAGCATAAACAGCGACAATCCGAAAAACACTACTATTAACGGCAACATCAACAACAACAAGCCGCCCGTCCTCGCCTGTGTGAACAACATTCACCGACGCTGACAGGGTGCGACTCACTAGCAAGGAGATTCTACGACTATAAGTATTGCCATATGCTGAGTAAACATCGTAATCGTTTACCAGCACCTGACAATCCTCGTCACAAATAAAGTGGGTCTCCTGGATAGTGGCAATATCTACCTTGAGGGACACCAAGTCTCTCACAACGCGCGAGGCCTTGCTTCGACACCTGATGCCCCTCACATTCAATGTAGCCAAGTTCAAAGCCATGTTCACTTACCTTATTCAGTGTCACAGACGGGTCTGAAATCCTTGGCAGTGAGGACGTGGCAGGCCTGGCCGAGGCTGCCGGTAAGTAGGTCTGATGAGGGTACTCCGTCCTCGGCCACACCCCCCACGTCCAGGGGAAAGGTTAGTTTAAGTGCCCTGTAGAAAGAGGGGTGGATGTACACGGGGACTCTGCCCTCACATTTGTAGAAAAAATTGTTAAATGAAGGATGGTCCCTGTCCACCAGCTGCTGGCCCGGGATCGCATCCTTCGCTGCATCTATCATAGCCCAGAGGGCTTGAGTCCTTGCGTCTTTGTTGACTCTAACGAAAGTGGTCAGCAAGGGAGCGTCTTTAAATTTGGTCGGGTCTGCGACGCTGTCCCCGCCGACATAGGCGAGACTCCTCAGCTTGTTATACCGGACCTTTTGTTGTCCTTTAAGGTCCGGTATTTTTTGGTGTGGGTCTAATTCGCAGATCCTACCTCCTGGCAGGAACAGGAGTTTTTTCATTCGCTCATTGCGAACCGCGGTTGTTGGGGGAGGGGGCTCCTTAGGTTGAGGGAGGGAGGAGGGGGGTGAGGTGGGGGTAGCTTTCACAGTCTCTTGATGGGGTGATTTATCACAGGATGGGGGCATATAGAGTTTTTGGGGGCCTTGGGGAGGGAGGGCGAGAGTTGTTCGGGCTGCTGGGGTGGTGGGATGACGGCGGTATCAGCCTGTGTTTTGTTAGAAGTGTCTTCCTCAGTAGGGGTAGGGGGGTTAGCTCGCATCTTCCGGCTTTTCCTCCTCCTGGCCCTCCTGATCTCTGACGCGCTCAGTGTTGCTGTTGCTGGTGATTCCTCCTCTTCCTCTGATGCGACCTCCTCCTCAGACTCTTGTAACTTTCTCTTGTTTGAGGAGGAGGGTGCCTGCGTGTCCATGTTTTCCGTGCCTTCTTGCTTGTTTTCTAGCTGGTCTCTGGTCACTGTTGGAGGGGGTGGTTTTTTAGCTGTCTTCCCTTTTTTAGTGACTGTTGACCAACCTTCCTGTGCTTCTGGGAGGCTTGTGGCCGGCGTGGGCATGGAGACTTGTGGTGTAGTTTTGACTGGCCCTGCAGCTTTGCTTTGCATTTTTGTTGGGTTCTTGGTCCCACTCTTTTTCGGGCAGTCTTTGGCCATGTGGCCTTGTAGCTGGCAATGCCAGCAATGGGGCTTCCTCCCCTCCACTATTAGGGAGAGCGTCCACTCCCCGAATTTCAAAGTGGCCGGAATGCCATAGAATCCCGCTTTGTCCAAGACCATCTGGATTTTATAGTCCCCAGTCATGATGTTTCTTAGACCGTGGACTGGCGTGACTTCCTCCACGTCCCCGTATTGACTGAGGATGGCCCCCAGTTGTTGGGCTTCCATATAGCAGGGGACGTTCAGAGCAGAAACATTTGCCCTCCTCCTGTTCATGTAAATGGGCTGTAGCTTTATGTTTCTGCTCTGGTGACTGGTCCTGGACAGCTTCATCGCATGTTCGGGGGTGGGAAGCAGAACATCCCACTGCGCGTAGCTTCTTCTGCAGATGTAGTTGGCCGGGATGTTTTGCTCCAGCAGCACGTTTACCATCGTTTCTTTGTTGACACCCGTGAGGCTCCTCGTCTTGACATTGAATGTAATCAGTGACAGGACCCTCTTCTGTAAGCCCTCGACCTGTCCTAGAAGGGGTTGGATGTCCCCCTTGGTGTACTCCTTGTACGTGGAGTCGAACAGCTTCCGATAGTCCTCGGGTGTCAACTTGCTCTGCTGCTCTTTGGGGCCCCATGCTGATCCACCGTCCTGTTGGGAGTCTGCTGGTGCAGGGACGGGGGAGCGTAGCTGGCACCTCTCTGCTAACTGCCGTTGTGGGAGTTGCTAGCTTGGGGGTCTGACCTTTACCAGTCAGTTGGCCAATCCGCATTGGATATTGCGTGCTGGCTTTCTCTGCTTTCCGAGTCATTCCCCTTTCTCTTTTTCTTCCTTAGCTGCTGGGTGGCTGTCTCTTGGGGAGTAGGTGGTGTCTCCCCTCCTGTAGTTATATTCCCAGCTGCTGGCGTTGGCGTAGCAGGTGCTGTGGTCCGGGGAGCTGTTCCCACCAGTGTGGTTTGGTTGCTACTGGTTGGCTTCTTGTCTCCTTCCCGGGCTTCCTTTATCTCGTTCTTGCCCTCTTGGGGAGTACTGGAGGGCGGAACGCTGGTCTTTTCGTCAAAAAGTGATTGCATAGAGGCTATTGTGGCATTAAATAGCTCCTTGATTTTGTCGTCGGAGCCTTTTTCCATATCCTCTGCTGCAACTGGGGTGTTGCCCTTTTGGGGAGCAGGGGATTGATGTCCCGCCTTACTTCCCGTGGGATTTGTGTCCAGGAGTGCAGCTGGTGTAGCTCCTTCTGCATTCTCCTTGACTGCAGTTCTTGCGGTGCATTTTCCACCGGGTCGCCCTCGTGGGGAGTAGTTGCAGGTGGTATTCCGGGGGTCGCCGCGGGCTGCGGCCCTGCCCCTCCCTTCTTTCCCAAGGTCGCCGCGGGCTGCAGCCCTACTTTGCTTGCAGGTTCCGTGTCGTCGGAAGGTGCACTTGCTCCCTCACATGGGGAGTCCTGTGCGGGGGTGGTGTTGTGCATTTGGGGTAATGTACCCCTCCTGCCTGGCATCGTGGTGGCAGCACTGGCCGCTGGCGCAGACCAAAGTGTAGGGGGGGGAGAAAAGAAAACCCAGGGGAATGGAGGGGGTGGAGGGGGACAAGCGGGCTTAGAAGAGATTAGTGTTTTTGACCTTCCCTCACGGGGATGTCGGGTTAGCAGCTCGAATCCCCCCACGAGGGGGGAGAGCAGAGAAGAAAGACGCAGTGAGTGCTAGCGGGTCAGAGTGCCGCGTCGCAATTAAGAGAGAGAGGGGATAGACATCTCTGCCCACAGAGGGGAGCAGAAACGAAGCACCCGCCCTACCCCCACGTCACCCTACCCACTAACTACCCAACGGAAGTGAGAAAGAGAACCCTGTCTGCTCGATCCAACGGGAGAGCTGCGAAAATAGACTCAGTTTTGGCCTGGCAGGTCAGAGTGTTGCTCAGGCAATTAAGTGGTGAGAAAGTAGACCATCCCCTGTCTCTAGAGGGAAGAGACCGGAACGAAGAAAAGCATGCAAAAAACAACAAAGGCAGGTCTCAACTACCAGCTAGTGGTGTTGGTCCCGAGATTCCAGTCTCCCAAAAGAGGGGATCGGTTTTCGGGTCCAAGCTCCCACAAATGTGGAGTCGGTCCTTTAGGTCCTGACTCCCCAAAGGAGGGGGTCGGTCCTTGCTAACAAAAATTAGTATGAAAAAACACCTTAACCTAGCCCGAGAGCCCGGTGGTGGAAGAGCGAAAGTTTCGTAGCTGAGAGAACAGATACTACACTTTGATGTTTATATTTAATTTATTTCGTGAAAATTACAATCAAAATAATTCAATGTAAAATTAAAATAAATTAAAAGCAAAATTCAAATTTACAAAACAAATTTAGGCACCTTGGCCCGAAAGCCAAGTGTCATTGTGTCTGTTGGTTTCATTGTCTGTGGCGAGACTTTCTATCTCAGAGTGGTTGTAGATGGTGCCTCTTGGTTGTTGTGTTGGGAAAGAGTGCTTTGATTGTAATGTTTAGCGTATAAAATGACAGTTGCGGCGGTATCATTGTCCACTTGCATTTTCGACTTCGTATCACCGACCAGCCAACCTTTTCCTTACCGTGGCTTCCTTCTATTGTCTTGTGTTGAGTCTTAGAGGGTGGACCCAGACATTGCTGCCCATGTGAAGTTGGTTCAATTCTCCATTTTTGCCTCAGCTTCTTATCTTTCTTTGTGCCTCATGATGTGAGAAAACGTAGCCAGGCTTCAGCAAGACCACCGTGGTTGGTACTGTTGCCGTTGTCCGTCGTCCTAGTAGCCTTTGTGCTGGGCTAGTATTGAGAGTTGGTATATTTTGCATGTTTAGTAGCCCAAGTAGTATGTTCTCTCCCAAGTCTTTACACTTCCACATTAGACGTTTCATTATTTTCACAGCTGCCTCAGCAGTACCGTTTGCTTGACTGTTGCCAGGGGATATTGCTTCATAAGTAAACGCCCAATCTTTAGCAAACTTTCAAAATATGCAAGATGAGAATTTGGGTCCATTGTCATAAATGGGAATGTCTTGTATACCATACCTGGCAAAATGGCCTCTAATATCTGCATCTGAGGTTGAACTGTTCAGCTTGTCCACTTCAAAAAAACTGGTATGCTCGTATATCATGACTAGATATTCACGTCAATCCCATGAGAAAATGTCGGCAGCAACTCGTTGCCAGGGTTGGACGTTTTGGCGCATTTCAGCGAACATACTTGGCCAGAATAACAGCTCCCTCGCTCTTCTGAGACAAGAGTTTATGCTACGTTGGCCAGCGTGACATTTTTGTTTCATTTCTGCTCTCATAGAACGAGGTACAACTATTCTTTATCATCTTAATATTAGTCCATCTTGTGCTGTCAAGTCGTCCCTATAGTCAAAGAAGGGTTTTACTAGATCAGGCAACAGTCTTTTATTGCTGGGCCAGCCTGTCATAATAACCTCGGCTAATATCTTCATGATAGGATCCTCTAGTTTCTTGGATCCGATCTCAGAAAGCTTGCGGCTTTTGATGGGGCACATCGTCAGATTATTCACTGTCATGAGCTATTCTGCTTTTGGTTTTTCTGTAGGTGCACGTGAGAGGGTGTCTGCTAATGGGATTTCTTTTCTTGACTTGTATCTGATAGAGAAATCATAATGTTGTGTCCATAGCAGCAAGTTTTGGAGTCATTTAGATGCTTTTGCTAGCGCCTTCTGGCAGATCGACACAAGTGGTTTGTGGTCACTGAGGACATTCACTTTCCTTCCGTGTAATGATGAAAATTTTCCTGACCATATACCACTGCAATTTCGGTGTCTGATAGGGAACGACTTGTGAATGGTTGCCCTTGTTGGATCAGGGCTGCTCCCAACCTATACTCACATGCATCACTTTCAAGTGTGAGTTCTTTAAGTGGGTGGTAGTAGGAGAGCACTGGGGCTTTGCTTATCGTGTCTTTGGCCGTATTGAAGGCCGATTGCTGTGCCTCTAACCATGTCTATGTGGCATTTTTTTTTTTTAAAGTCATGGAGGGGCTTTAAGATTGTTGTAAGGTTGGGGATAAATTTCCTAACATAGTTTATCATGCCAAGAAATCTTTGCAGGTCTCCAATAGCTTCTGGGGACAGCATGTCAGTCACGGCTCTGACTTTATCTGAGTCAACCATTATACCCTCCTTGATGATGTGATGCAGCATGAAAACGATAGCTGTTTTAAACTTTTCGGGGTTTAGCTTAATCCCTATTGTCTGGCATTTTAGGAGAAGGCTGTGAAGTCGTCTGTCGTGTTCCTTCTGGGTGGTTCCATAAACCACTAAGTCGTCAGTAATGACGATGATTCCTTTTATGTCCTGGAATTACTTTACCAGCTTCCTTTGAAATATTTTGGTTGCCAAGTTTAGATTATAGGGTGACGATGCCAATGGTATCAGCCGAAACGTTTGGAATGTGGTCAAATTGCTGGAGGCTTCATCAAATTCAATGTACCAGTATTGTGAAGATAGGTTTGCCTTGGTGAATATCTTAGCATCCCTCATGTCATGAAGAGTATCCTGGAGGATAGGCATGATGTAGTGTTCTCACATGAGTGCTTTGTTGAGTTCATGAGGATCCAGACATATTCTTAAGACGCCATTCTTCTTTCTTGTGAGGATTATTTGGCTAACCCATGGAGTAGGTTTCTTTACTGGCTCAATGACACCCAGTTTTGTCAGTTTGCCCAGTTCCTTCTTAGGTTCTGGTCATACCGCCACAGGTGTCCTCCTGTTGGGCCTTTTAGCTGGAATACCATCTGGCTTAAGCTGTACGGCTGCAACTCCTGGTAGCTTTCTCAATTTTCCATCAAACACTTCTCGATAGTTTTTGTCTATGTTAACAGCTGTGACATGGTAGAAATTCTGCTGTTTTATCTCCACTAGGCCCATATGTGTGCTTGTAGGTAAGCCCAAAAGGAGTTGACAGTCATTTTCGTCTTTGAATACAACAAACTCCACTGAATATGTTTTGTGCATCTTAGGGTTTTTAACATTTTTTTGCCATATTCCTAGTGGTTTCATAAGGGACATGTTTCACATCGTCAGAACCCCATTGTATTGTTTTATTTTATTTGCAAACTTTGCAGGGAGCGTGTTGATGGTTGTTCCTGTATTGATCTGGAAGACAATTTCCTGGTTGTCGAGGAGCATGAGACACTTGGCATCTCTTCTTTGCTTCTTTGATTTCACTATATTCATCGGGTGGGTGTATTCACCCTCGTCATCCTCTGATGAAGTGTCAATGTGGTGCACATGTGGTCGTGGTGTACTGTACCTTTTTTTCTTTGTTGTTTTGCTCCATTGTTCGATAACTTTTCTGAACCTGCTGAGGCACTTCAACTTAAAATGGCCCTTCTCCATACATGCACTACATCATTTACCAAAAGCTGGACATCTGCTGTGCTTTGCTGCATGCAAGTAGCCACAGAAAGAACATTCTTTCTTTGGAGCTGGTTCCCTAGTTCTACTGGTTTCGTAGACCTTCATTATCCGGCCAGTAACACCTTCTGTTCCCATGTTTTGACTTTGAATTTCAGCTCAAATGTCTACACTTTTCTGCAGGTTTTGGAGTTTTAGAGTGTCCTGCCTTGTGTTTTGACTACGGATGCTTTCCACAAGTTGGTCCCTTAGCACCAACTCATAGCATTTGGAGCAAAAATTACGGCTCTCTAATAGGAGTCTTAAGTCATTGTAGGTGTCAAAGGCTTCACCTTCCTCCTGCTTCCTCTGACGAAACATAAACCTCTCGTAGGTTTCATTCGTGGTTCTGACAGCGAACTTAAGGCCTGCAGTATATCCTGAACAGTGTGGTTTGCAGCCAGGGTGTCGAACTGTATACTCTGATATCTCTTCATGGCTTTGTCACCTAAATAGTTTTCCAGTACAGCAACTTGTATTACTCTAGGTTTTCGATCAAATCGGGTCAGCAGCACATCGTTGGACCATCTTCTGAAAAACAAGTTCCATGAATCTGCCTTGTTCTTGCCGAATACCAGTGCTTTCAGAGGCCCCCAAGTGTAGGCCGGCCATGTTAGTGGACAGATTAGTGACAGAAGTAGTGCCTGTTATGTCCTCGATAGACATCTTAAGAATGTGAGCAGAACAGGCAAACAGTCACAGAGATAAATTAAATCTAGTAATAAGCACTAGAAGTAAATGAACAGTCAGCAAAGTAAACGAAACAATGTTAATAATACATGGTCACACCATCCTAAGACGAAATGGATTATGCTGTTTCCACAGACGTAGAAATAAACAAAGAAAAACAAAGTTAAAAAAAAAAGGCTACTCAGTTTTATGACGACCTGTAGTTCTTTTTTTGTAGTTGAGAAGATGTGTTTTCGTTTACCCAAGCTGCCACCATGTTACATGTGTAGTCATTGGTATACAATAGGCAAACGACACAGAGCTAGGTAGAAATCAAATATACACTTATGAGCAAAAAAAAATGGCGAAGAAATCGATTTTTCAATATTATTCCATGAATTTTGTCAAATTTATCTGAAAATTTCTATTTTGCAGATCATTATTATTATAGCATATAAGTGGAAACAATTAATCCTAAATATGGTTGGACTGCATCTTTGCGAGGATATAAAAAAAACGAATTGCAGGATTAAGGCAGTCCAAAATGACTTACAAGCAGATTTTGAATATTTTAAGAAAAAAAAAAGTGAAAGCATCTCTTTCTGTAGTGAAGTAAATTGGTCAAAGGTTCGAAATCAAATACATGGTAAAAGGGAAATCTGGATCTGGTCGCCCTGGAGCATTCACTTTGAAGGACGACCACAGGCTTAAATGATCTGTTTTGAAGGATTGAAAGAAAACTTATGTTGACCATAGCAAAGAATTCAAAACAGAGGCTAGAAATTCTCTTTCTAAATATACAATATCTAGAAGAATGAAAGAAATGGGATTTTCTTCTAAAAGGTGCGCAAAGAAGCTATTTTTATCTAAGAAGAACATCAATGATAGAAAGAGATTTTTCTCGTATTATGACAAGAAAGATACAGACTGGTTCATGAATGTTTTCTGGTCAGATGAATCAAGATTTTGTCTTGTTATTGATGCTCCCGATGATCCCGAATAGGGCAATCGAAGAACTGGAGAAAGATTTTCACCAAGTTGCATAAAAACGACAGTTAAACATGGGAATGGAGAGATAATGGTATGGGGAACTTTTACTGCAGCAGGAGTTGAGGAACTTATTAGATGTGAGAAGTCAATCAATGCAAAGGAATACATTTGAAGATTAGAAACAGGACTGTCACCAAGTATCCAGAAGCTTGGAATATCTCAGAACATTATTTTTCAACATGATAATGCCCCTGCACACACTGCTAAAGTCACAAAAAATGGTTTACTGATAATTCAATTAATGTGATATTTTGGCCTGGTCAAAGCCCCGATTTAAACCTAATCGAGAATATTTGGTCCATAATATCTTGTGTATTGGATGGAAGAACTTTTTCGAACAATAACAAACTGGGAAGCTGTGCAAAGCGAATGGAATAGCATCTCCTCTTCACAGTGTTCCACATTGGTTGAGAGCATGTCTAAAAGGATTGATCTTTTAAAGAAATCAAAAGGGAATGCGATTCCATCCTAAACATTTATTAAAGTAAATGTCTTGTTCTGTGTTATTATACTTGTTTAAGTTTCCTTGTTCAATTGTTCTTTGTTCAATATAGCTTTTAGTGCAATAAAATGTATAAAATTTGTTTGGCCCATTTTTTTTGCTCACGGGTGTACTTTCGTGCCAGTCATGCCAGAATCGCACTCTCCTCTCCAAGGTGAGATACCCAAAACAGTAGAAGTCAGTGTACACAGACAATAGGCAGTATTCTTTATACACGTAACACATGGCACACATAAAAGAAAAGAAACTATCTTTGCTCCCTTGCGTATGAATACAGTAAACATGCTGGAGCATTCGAGAAAGCCTATATATAAAGATTTACCCATCAAAAGCAAATCAGTTTTTCTCTTCAATTTCACAAGTTCGACACATGTTCAAGTAAACTCCATCTGTGAGAGACGTTAAAACCCCCATCATGATTTTACGCTCAACAGGCATGGATTTTAATACTCAGCATGGAAATCTACCACATCGAACAAGGATTTAAATCTCTTTTTAAACAATCTTATTTTGAACTACTGTTCTTCTGATACGAACACACACACACACATGTATTCACTTATATGATTTATGGATTGCTTGTCTTAAAAATAGCAAAATAGACTTTAAGCTTTCGTGCGGCACTCTTGGCATAAAAAGATCAGTAATTTCAAGCCTCGTGCTATTCTCACGAAATCCTCACTTCATTAATCCTTCATTATGAACATTCAACACAAGAAAACACTTACGTTGGAACAATCTAAATTAATATTCCTAACACGCAAATAAATGTTGTTTATTCTATATTAATTCAGCAATTTTGTGTTCTTTGTCGAATGCCGTTATTTTCTGGATTTCATTTTTATTTTTATGTAAGGATGTAGATTGGTGAATCCTTTCTCTTAATTGGCAATCCTGTTAAATTTACCTTAAAAGGTTCCGTGAATACACTCCAACAATTGACGACTCCCGACTTCAATAAAAATAGCAACACGCAACCTCGGTTCTATATAAATTGATAAATCCCGATTATGGATTGGTTACCCTACCAATCGCACATCCTACAACTTGTTTATGAAGAAATCGAAATGCATTGTGAGGGATTTCATTTCTTTTGTAAATATGATTTTAACAATCGTTTTGTAGCATCTGCTACAGATGGTCGGAACAAATCTTTTCATAACAATCACTGTTTCAACACCCACGGAATGCACAAAGACACAATGTCGTAATTTGCCCATCTGCACACATGTGATAAAGGAACTATATTACGTTCCATGCGCAGTAATACAACAGACAGACTAGAATGTTCTAGAACTCGCCTATATAAGATTATAAAATCAAACCAGTCCAGAATGCAGTTTTATAAATAAACATCACCGTTGCCCGTCCACGGTGTATACACCAGACTCTGTCTTTGTGGGACGTTAAAATCACCCAACATGACTTTGCGCGCATCATGCAACTTAAATTCTCACCATGGAAAGTTATGATATCGAACGATAATTTTTTCTTCTTTTCAACAAACTATTGTCTTCTTAACACACACGCACGCATTATGCTTAAATAACTTAATGACTCAGAAAATAATCACGCGTGTTCATGAAAATCAGTAATCATAAACGTTATGCCTTTTCCACGAGATACTTATTAGCAAAGACGGTCTAATGAACACTCGTAAAATCCTTAACGTTGGAATGATTTGAATTACTGTTTCTTAAAAATGTTGTCATTTCACCCGAATACAGCGATCTCGAGTTCTTTGCCTGATGTCGTTATTGTTCTGAAATTATTCATGTCTTTTTATTTTATATGCGCATGGATGTGATTCGGTGGAAACCTTCTGTAAATCGGTGATCACGTTAAATTTACCTTTAACGGTCCCGGTTATGATGCTTTACTACTTTTGACTTCTAGAGATTTCTATACCTGCATGCCATGTCATATTATTGCATTATTACATTAAAACATTTACTTTTACGATTTCACGATCCACTGATCCACCATTATTATTATTATTATTTTGGAATTGGGTGCTTGAGAGATCGATTTTTTTAATGTGTCGTTTTAAGCAAAAATAACAGTACTTACTTAATTGTCGTATGGAAAATAGTAATATATCCAAAAATTACGAAAATTCATCGATTAAATAATTATTTATAATTAAGAGTAATTTTACGGGAAATTAAGGGAAATGGCATTGGAGATTGCGAATACAGCGGACATACTTATCTCGGTGCTAATGCACTTACTGATCCGCGGTATTTTTAAAATCGTATTTCCAAGTTTAATTAAAGTTTTATGATATGTTTTTTTTAATTCAATTGTAAGGTTAAAATACAGAAAAGATACAAAACGCCTTCTCCTCCCCATGTTAAGAATGGCTTTTTGAATAATAACGTTATTATTTTAGCACGGATCAAAAAGTGCATGAGTACCCTTATCTCCCTTTTCGGCACATGGTGGACTTTTTTTTAGACCATAGCGATGAACTTTTTTCTTTTCTTCTTCTTTGTTTTTATTTTTTTATTTTTTATTTTTTTTTACTAAAAACACAATAGCAGTTGTTCTACTCGATGAACTTTCGTAACTTTTGGATATATTACTATTTTCGACATGATAAGTAAGTACTGTTCTCTTTGCCTAAAACGACATATTTAAAAAATCGATCTGTCGACTATCTCTTAACAAGCACCTGGAATTGTAACAAAACCGATTGCAATTACGTCCCCTGCTAACACGAACACGTCTGTTTATTATATATTTAAGTAAAACTTTTAAATTTATTCGAAAACTATGTTCATTGATAATTAATTTTCTGCGTTATGATAATTTTGGGATATTTCACTAATTTCGACATGACAATTAAGTGGTTTTAATTGGAATTCAATATTTCGATTTTCGATGTTTGTTCTTATTCGGAACAACAAGCGCCTAGAGAAGATTTGTTCTTTCATTCATTTTTTTTTTTTTTTTTTTTTACTTCTCTATTTAAATTTTGTGTCTTTTTTTTTTTTTTTTTTTTCAGTCTTACTGTATTTAAATTCCTCCTTTATTACATTTGTTTTAGATGTGTCCTTGTTATTATTATTATTGTTGTTGTGATCGAATCATGTGACGAGCCTTAAGCCCCGCCCATTTTATAAAAGGAGATACCCGGGAGGAGGGTGCAAACCAACACTTTTGCAGGGGTGGGAGGCTGTTTTGTGTGACGGAATTTCAGATATGCGGGCTGTAAAATTGACGGGCATCGGTTGTGCCAAAGTAGAAAAAGAAACAAATATTCAGCAGCAGAAGTAGTAGTAGTAGTAGTAAGAAGGGTGAAAAACGGTTTTAATGATATTAGTAGTAGTTTGGGGTGTCACGGTGGTGTTAGTCGTCAATCAGGTCGGATAGGGGGCTGTGAAAACTCATATCTGCCTGTTGCCTTGGCTATGGTTACATTCCGCACATTGCGATCTCATGGCGTCCTGCCAACCGACTAACCAACGGACTTTTTTCTTTCTTTCGTTTTCTTTACTTCCTTCTTTCATTTTTAATTCTTTGTTCCCCCCCTCCCTATTCGATGTATATACCCTACAAGCATTTATTTAAGAAAATTATTGTAAATTTGTTTATTAACACCATCCGCTGAATCACCTTCAGCTTTCCAAAATGAGATTCTACTGTTTTAGGCGATTACGTGTGTAAACATAGAAAAAACATAGTTGAAAGAAGAAAGTAAAAAAAAAAATATTTTCGAATTTAGCGTGGGGGACCACAGGTTCGTATATAATTTAACGTAAAATGAACTCAGAACCACTCGTTCTAGCTTTTTAAGGCAGTTAACCAGTTTAATGCAAATAACGCAGAGGGGTCTGAAATTCAAGCCCTGTTTTCAGTTTGGAGAAGTTAGGTCACGTGGTACTCGTCCGATGGTGTCACAGCAGAAAATTAGCCCTTTGAATGAACATGGATAACAGCATGGCCCAATTTTTTTTTAAAGGAATTTGTTTAGTACCGCCACCATGTTACTAAGTATTTATTTAAGTAGAAACTCGGTGCACCTGAAGAATATCCGTCATCTTATTATTCTAACTTAACTCGGCACTACTTGTTTCAAACCTAAAACGCCTTAAAATAAATAAAAACACTAAAAACGGTACACCTCCCCTGCAACTATGTTACCGCGCTGAAATAATAACGTTATTATTTAGAAAGTCATCCTTAACATAGTGAGGATGTTTTTGTAAGTATTCTGTACTTTCATCTAACAAAACAAATAAACAAATATATCGTAAAAATTGAATCTTACTTGAAAATACTATTTAAAAAATACCGCCGTAACGCAGACACATAAGCGCCTTAAAAACTTATCCGGGTAGGGAAAAGAGTAACTTATCTTGTTTTTGGTAGCAGTTATTTGTTATATTTGGAGGTGGGATATAGCCGTACGCTGCTATAGCATCTGCTACAGAAGGCCAGAACAAATCTTCGGCAGAGACATTTTCATAGCAATCACCGTTTCAATGCCTATGGATATCAGAACGTGCAAAGATACAGTGTCGTAAGTTGCCCATCTGCACACATGCAATAAAGAAACTATATTGCATTTCACGTGCAGTGATACAACAGACAGACTGGAATGTTCTAGAACTCGCCTATATAAGATTTGGCCCGCAAAAATGAAATCAGTTTTTCTCTTCAGATTTCACCAGCCCGATTCGTGTCTAAGAGATTCTGTCTTTGTGGGACATTAAATCACCTAACATGACTTTCTGCACGTTATGTAACTTTAATTCTCAACATGGAAAGTTACCATATCGAACGAGAATTATTCCTTGTTTTCAACAATGCTATTTCGAACTGCTGTTTTCACATGTAACGACCACACACACACACACACACACACACACAAGACGTTTACGTAGCTTATGACTTTCTTTTCCCGCCAGAAAATAACCACGTGTGTCCCTCTGTTCATGAAAATCAGTAATCATAAACTTTTTGCCTTTTCCACGAGATACTTATTAGCAAAGACTGTCTAATGAACACTCGCTGTAAAATTCTTAACGTTCGAATGATTTAAATTACTTTTTTAAACATGTAAATAAATGTTATTTCATTCTCCAACATCGGGGTCTACGTTCTAACCTTCCAGAGGTTGAAACCCAATTACAGGAGACTAACCCAGACCTTTTATTTTTAAGCGAAACTGGCATTGGACAGGCTATTTCCCTAGAAGAGTTCGCAATTAAAGGATACTCTAACTTAACTTCTAAATTTGACCCCCAGGATCGCCATGGGCATGGAATATGTGCCTATATTAAAGATGGCTTTCCATGTGGTAGGGACATCTCCAGAGAAGATCCTAACTTACCCTATATGTACTTCCGGGTTGCATTAGCTCACACTACTGCATTTATATTTACTCTCTATCGCCCCTATAACAGCGGAGTTACTATCTTTAAAAGCATATCTGAGAAAATTGACCAATTCCTATTTGCTTATCCTTCAGCTAACATTCACGTATGTGGAGATTTCAATGTTCACAACATGGAATGGTTGACCCACTCAAACAAGACCGATGATGAGGGGAGGTTCTGTCATGATTTCTCCATTGCTTCTCAGATTGTTCACAAACCCACCCGTGTGCCCGACAATGACGGCCAGTATGCGAGTCTACTGGACCTTTTTCTCACAACTTGCCCTGAACTATGTTCATTTTCTGTTCTGTCTCCTTTTGGATCTTCCGACCACTATGTTGTATCAATTAAGATAAAAATGAAATGTAATAAGTCCCCAGACATACCTCTCCATCGTACAGTATATCGATACACTAAGGCTGACTGGGATAGCTTCCGTACATTTATATCGGATCTACCTCTGCGTTCCATTTTTAAAAAGAATGTGTCCTCTATAGTATCAGACCTGACAGAATGGTTAAGTGTAGGTATAGACCGTTTCATACTCTCGAAAAAGTTCCAGCAAAAACCTAATAGGCAACCATGGTTCTCTCCAGAATGTGCTGCTGTCATTGCGCACAGAAATCACTTTTTCCACTGCTTCCAACGTAATAGATGTATGGAAACTAAAGCCGCTTTCAGGACTGTCAGCGACCATTGTAATAAAGTAATGCAAGAGAGTTGTATGCTCAGTCCATTGTAATAAAGAATGCAAGAGAGTTGTATGCTCAGTCCGTCAAGTCCAAAGTAGCTGAGCAGCGGCTTGGTTCCCACCAGTTTTGGCAAATAGCAAACAGAATCCTGAACAGAAGCGTGTGCTCTATCCCAACTATTATCAATGGACCTGAGGTAATCTCGTCAGCATCAGACAAAATCAAACTCTTTGCCAATAACTTTGCAGCTAATTCTACCCTTTGCGACCAAGGCCATCAACCCCCAATATTTCCTCCTGTATCAGAAAACACGCTATGTGATATACATATATCTGTACATGATGTTGCCAAGCTAATCAAAAACCTTGATTCCAGTAAAGCAACCGGCCCTGACGGTATTCCAATTATAGTACTCAAAAAACTTCAACCAGAACTTGCGCCCATCCTTACAAAACTGTTTAAACATTGTCTTAAGGAGAATAGCTTCCCATCACCCTGGAAAATCTCATCACTATGCACTGTATTTAAGAATTCAGGTGATCGCTCATCCCCCTCTCAGTACAGGCCAATAAGTCTCCTGTGCGTCATGAGTAAGTTGCTGGAATCTGTGTTAAATACAGAAGTAATTAACCATCTCAACAAAAATAACCTTCTTAGTGACACTCAATATGGTTTCTGTTCTGCTAGATCTATAGCAGATGTGCTTACAGTTATATCTCATAGGATTAGCAAATCTCTCGACGTAGGCAACCTTTCTAGGGCAATTGCTCTTGACATATCTAATGCCTTTGATAGGGTATGGCATAAAGATCTCTAGCTATGGTATAGCTGGAAATGTCTTCTCAATTATTAAATCATTTCTTTCTGATAGGTTCATAAGAGTAGTAGTTGAGGGGCAAAAATCAAAAGTTCTCAGTATTAATGCTGGAGTCGCTCAGGGGTCCATCTTGGGCCTAACTCTTTTCCTGATCTACATTAATGATCTTCCAAATCACATCCTTACATCATTCGTAGACATTTATGCTGATTACACTACCATTTATGGTAGCACATCTAAGACAGTAAACGACCAAGTTCTCTCTGATTCTCTCTCCTCTGTTCTTGAGCACGTGGTACAATGGGGAAAGGAGTGGCTGGTTACTTTTAATGCATCTAAAACCAAGCTTCTTTCTTTACATCATCAACATTCTGATCCACATCTGGCATCAATTGAAATGAATGGCTCTCGTCTTTAGGAGGCCTCAAGTTTTGACAAGCTTCTGGGCTTGACCTTTACTCCTGATCTTAAATGGAACACGTACATCAAATCTGTTACCAAGGCCGCTGGAAAAATGGTGGGATCTTTCTATCGATCCAGTAGATATCTCACTGCTGATGCAATTCTCTATCTATATAAGAGCCAGGTACATCCAAGGATGGAATACTGTTGCCACATCTGGGCAGGAGCTGCTAGAAAGGACTTGTCCTGCCTTGATAAAGTTCAAAATAGACTTCGTAGCCTCATAGGAGATATCCTTTTCTCTTCCCTTCAACCTCTATCTCACAGAAGAGATGTTGCGAGTTTGTCTCTGATGTATCGTTATTTTCATGGAAAGTGTTCGACTGAGCTCCAATCTATGGTCCCTCCATGCCAAACTTTCACAAGAAACACTTGTTTAGCTGAAAACACTATCAATAATTTCCACCACTCTTTATCTGTGGTTAACAGTCTTAAAACGTTAGACTAGTTCAGAAATGCGGAATCATCTTACATTAAATTTATATGTAAAACTGATCTCCCACTATAAGTTCTAAAATATTTTCTTTTTTCCGGTACGTTTTTCAATATGCTATTGCCTAAAGAAAGTAGAATCTGATTGATGGGAGAGATTTCGACGACATATCGAAATCAGACCTTTTTTTAATCACGGAAGACCCTGATAACGTATAATTTTATCCATCTCTCCTGAACACTGGCCCAGTCTAATAATATAAAACTAGCAGTGATAACTAGGGCTATGACAAGAGAATATTCTTTTCATTATTTTGACCCTCGAGTATATATCAGTTAATATTTTATATGCTTTTATATAGAGTGATGTGGTTCTCTGTTGATTAACTGTGTCGGATATATACTCGAGAGTCAAAACAATGAAAAGAATATGCTGTTGTCACAGTCCTAGTGATAACACTGGTGCTTCTTTACAGTTACACCGTCATGATAAAGCGCCATATTTTTTTTTTTAATAGTCCATTAGATAGGGGATCGCCTCTAATTAGTAGACACAGTCTGCTCTACGACTCTTTACCATCAAGATTACAGAGAATTATGTTACAGAGGTAAATTGGCTGAAGTGTGAGTGTAACGTGGCCATTCCACTTTATCCATGTCGTTACATTTCAACTACTCGGACTCGCATTATACGTTATCAGGGTCTTCCGTCGAAAAGAAACAAACAGAAAAAGAAAGGAAAGAAATAAAAATCTAACTCAACATTTTTTTAAAGTGCAAATGAAAAGCATTTATTCGTGGTTCTTCCAATAATAACGCATTTAATTCTCTTTCAACAGTCTTTTCGCACACACGTCTTTTACAACGCTCCACCATATAACGTGCTTTTTTTTTTAAGTCTCTCTTCCCGCCATGTCACGCCACCTCACGCCAGCACTTTCTAGCCCTTTGACATCACATGTCCATTTTCCCTGGTTCGCACTTTGTTTTTTTTGTTTTTGTTTTTTTTACACAGGAATCACCACTTATCAAGATCCAGAGGTCACTCGAGGATAAGGGTTAAAGAGTGTACAGTAGTCAATTGGACAATATCATAGTAATCGTTAGTAGTATAAATTTGGTAAATTGGATTACTGAAGGGGAATAACTCATCAAGAACTTGTTTACATTGGACTTGAAGATGACTACATTGTAGTCAGCCGGAAAGCAGGAAAACGGAAGACAGTTCCACAGGTGTTCAGTTCTAAGAAAGAAGCTTTGTTCATGGAATCTACATTTAGGTTTAAGCACAGATAAAGAGTGGTGGAAATTATTGATAGTGTTTTCAGCTAAACAAGTGTTTCTTGTGAAAGTTTGGCATGGAGGGACCATAGATTGGAGCTCAGACGAGCACTTGCCATGAAAATAACAATAAAGCAGAGACAGGCTCGCAACGTCTCTTTTGTGAGAAAGAGATTGCAAGGAAGAGAAAAGGGCATCCCCTACGAGGCTTCAAAGTCTTCTAGCAAGGCAGGATAAGGTCTTCTGGCAGCTCCTGCCTAGATGTGGCAACAATACTCCATCCTTGGACGTACTTGGCTCTTATATAAGTAGAGAATTGCATTAGCAGTGAGATATCTACTGGATCGATAGAAAGATCCCACGATTTTCCCAGTGACCTTGACAACGGATTTTATGTACGTGATCCATTTCAGATCAGGAGTAAAGATCTCAACCACATGCTGTCCTTTTTTCTCCTTTTTTATTCTTTTTTTCCCCCCATGAAATCAGCGTGTACACTTGTTTAATTTTCTGATTTGCTAAGACGGCTGCTGCTACTAATATTTTTGCTAGTCAGCTATCCTACGGCTGCTGCTGATTTTCTCACACGTGCGCCATATACGCTATGTTACATGAGCTAAAACTTTCAACGGAGTAATAAAAGTTACTTGACTGTGTAGATCAGTCTTCCTTTCTCATTAATCTTTCCTTGGGAGTCCATACATCAGTCCTATCTTTGCTGTTTTCATATTTGGGCTGATAAATCTTTGTCTCATTAGAATAAAAAGATGCATACATTAATGAGTTACTAGTTATCAGGAATAAGAAACGGTTACTGAAATGGATAGAGTGACATTTGAATGATGACGAATAATATGAGAGTATCGAAAATAACCGCATACCATCCACCTAAAACAACAGCCGACCCAGAAAACAGCAATTCTTTTCCCTTTGTCAGAAGCATTGTTCATTAAATATGAAAACAAAACTGTCAAAAATAAACTCAGGGCCCACTTGGTGTATTTCAATAACTAATAAGGCTTTTTTCGGGGGGGGGGGGGGGGAAGAGAAGAAGCACATGTAGTTTGTATGGAGTACTGTTGTCAATTTCAGGTTGGTGAATCTCTGTCCCACTTGGTAAAGTTCAGAAACGTATCTGTAATTTGGTGGTCTCTACCCATTCTTCTTTGCAACTTTCCTCCTCTTTCCTCTCTCTCTCTCTCGCTCACACACACACACACACACACACACACACACACACACACACTGATGTGATGTTGTTAATCTGAATCTTTTCTATAAATACTATTATGGCATGTGTTCTACAGAATTATTTTAATGTATTCCCTGCTTCCTTTGTTCCAGTTCATTTGACTTATTGGTCTAGTGGTTTTCTTCAATTTGTTTTGATACCTCATAATAATATAGCTTCTTTCTAAGAATTACCTCACCAGATGTAATAGCTGCAACACATACTCTACTCTTTCCCTGTTTACTGTTTTTTCTCCTACCTATAGCCTTGGTTTCTTTCAAGACTAGGGTCAATAGGCATATCCTGTCCTTGCTGTTGACATATATGGGCTGATAAATCTCTGTCTCGTTTGAAAAGTTTCAGAAATGTATCTGTACTTGACTTACTCCACTCTTTCTTCTTCTCTGCAAATACTTTCTCACAGACGTGATGTTGCTAGTCTCAGTCGTTTTTTTCATAAATGCTTTTAAAAATAAGATGTACATGTAGTTTCCATCTGTATTAGACTACAAGAGAAATAAAAGGCTTAGTATTTCAATTGTTGAGTGTCTTGAGAGCATCATTTTCACAATGAGAAAATCATAAATAATTTATTTTAACTTTTTCTCATTTATTATTATTTTTTATTATTATTATTGTTGTTTAATCTTAAGATAGGTTTTGTAATAACTTTATTTTATCTGTTAAATGTCATAAAACTATGTAATTTTTAAACTTTGAGAAGATCCAAAGATCATGTTCTGGAAGGAGAGAAAAATGCATCCACGAAACAGTCAAAGGTGAAAAAAACAAAAAAACAAAAAGAGATTACAAAGCACTCGAAGGTGACAAAAAATGTCCACGAATATAAAAATTCGGTTACAGAGTGTAAAAAAAAAAAGACGGTTCACAAAGCACCAAAACATAAAAAAAAAAATAAAAAGATTCATTGATGGCTCAAAATATGAAACAGATGAACTGAGAATTCTAACATGAAAAAATTAACAAGGCAATACAATTAAAAAATTAACCAAGCATATATATATATATATATATATATATATATATATATATATATATATATATATATATATATATAAGTGAAATTGTTTGTGTGTGTGCCTGTCTGTGTGTGTACATTTCCCTACCAAATAACTGAGTTAATTTTCAGTCTACAGACTCGAGATTTGACATAAAGAGTATTGAGATTTGGAAAAATCTTTTTAATCGGTTTTAATCGGTCAAGGGGTGAAAGTTCAACGATTTGATCTTTGAAAACTCTACTAAACTCCTCCGCAAATTTTGGCTCTAAACACTTGAAATTTTAGATGTAGGTTTCTTGGACATGGATCAAACTTTTAATTTGATTTGAGCCCAAAACAATGAATGTTAAGGGGTCAAAATTGGAGTCAAAGTTTTAAAAAATTTG
Organism: Euprymna scolopes; assembly: GCF_053919585.1. Lineage (NCBI taxonomy): Eukaryota > Metazoa > Mollusca > Cephalopoda > Sepiida > Sepiolidae > Euprymna > Euprymna scolopes. The sequence goes on from NC_136500.1 coordinate 111,215,602, forward strand.
ACCTCTTAGCCAATTTTTGGTCTAAATATTTGAAATTTTACATAAAGTGTATTCAGACATAGGGCAAGCTTTTTAATCGTTTTCTGGCCGAAAATTTAGCTGCCAAGGGGTCAAAGTACAATAGATTTTACCTTTGCGGTCTCTAGATATTCAGCTAATTTTGGATCTAAACATTTGAAATTTTACATAAAAGGTATTTAGACATGTAGCAAACTTTTTAAACAGTTTTTAGGCGAAAATCTGGCTGGCAAGAGGTCAAAGTTGAAAGAGTTGACCTTTGCAGACTCTACCAAACTCCTCCGCCAAGTTTGGGTCTAAACACTTGAAATTTTAGATGTAGGTTATCTGGACATGAGTCAAACTTTTGATTATATATGCACATAAAGTTATGAACAGTACATAAGGCCCGGGCACAGGCGGGCTGAACTGCTAGTACAATAAAAAAAAAAATTAACTAAGCAATACAATAAGAAAATTAACTAAGCAATACAATAAGAAAATTAACTAAGCAATGCAATAAAATAAAATTAAGCAAGCTAACTAAGCAATAAATTAAAATAATTAACTACGCAATAAATTAAAATAATTAACTAAGCAATACAATAAAAATATTAACTAAGCAATACAATAAGAAAATTAACTAAGCAATATAATAAAATAAAATTAAGCAAGCTAACTAAGCAATAAATTAAAATAATTAACTACGCAATAAATTAAAATAATTAACTAAGCAATACAATAAAAATATTAACTAAGCAATACAATAAGAAAATTAACTAAGCAATATAATAAAATAAAATTAAGCAAGCTAACTAAGCAATAAATTAAAATAATTAACTAAGCAATACAATAAAAATATTAACTAAGCAATACAATAAAAAAAATTGGTACTTCTACACTATCGGAACGAAATTTCGGGAATCGTTATACTGAATTTCATATGAAAACAATGGTATCTATGTATTCCTCGTATTTTTAAGATGATTATATCCAAAAATTATGAAAATCGATAAGGTAGAAACTTATTTATTAAAAACAATAGAATTTGAAGAAAGACACAGGAGAATTCAAAATGGAGGTAATTTAAACAAGATAGCCGTAATTTTTCACTTGCTAACACGATTTAAATTGTTTTTTTTTTATATTTCAGTAATATTTAGGTAATTTCGACTGCATAATTTGGAAGCTTACATTGTAATTTATTAGAATTGATAAAAAAAATTAGTAGAAACTATTGTTTTTTATCTGAAAACTCCATTTATCGACTACAAAATTTGGTTCTGATACTGTAGAAGCGCCAAAAAATTAACTAATTTAAAAACGTGACGCACTTCACTAAACACTCAAAACGTGAAATAATGAAAAACGCGTTTTATGTTGCTCACATTCAACATTTCTGACAATATCTTGTATTATGCAAAACTTTTAATAAAAAAAAATGTTTGTTATTGAAAATGACTTTGAAACTGTTGGACTTGTATTTCCTACCGTAAAAATTGGCCTATATAAAAATCAATAATACAACACTACGTTTTATAGTGATATGATTGTAAAGAAACACCTATATCTCCAGCTCTTCTGAAAACTAGTCCAGTTTGATTATACAAACTCAGTTGTGACGATGGAAAATAGATGGATGATAACATTTAATTCTAAAACTAAGCTTCTTTCCTTTAACAACATCGCTATGACAAATAACACTCTACATGAGAGCTAATTGTTCAACTTAACATTCACAGGTAACATGAATTGGAACAAATACGCTGAGGTCATTGCTAAGGCTGCTGCAAAGAAGGTGGGCTTTCCCTAACCTGCTAGAAAATTACTTACACTAGAAAGTCTCCTATATCTCTACAAAGCCATAATTCCACATCTGGACTACTCTCCTACTCTTAGACAGATTTCAAACAATTGGTCCCACACTATCAACCAAGCTCCAACCTCTGTCCCATCGCCGAAATGTTGCATCTCTGTGCTTGTTCTATAAGTACTTTAACGGAATGGGCTCTGATGAACTCGTAACACTTCTGTCCCCTCGGTGTACATACTCCCGACTAACCTGACAAGCAACAAACTCCCACATCTGCATTGTAGAGATCCCTAGATACTGGAAAGCATTCCATTCTAATAATTTCATTACCTCAGGCAGCTAGACTTGGAATTTCCTTTCTGTTTCCTGTTTCCCTGACTGTACTAACTTGCAGAAGTTTAATTGTAATGCAGACAGACATCTCGGTGCTCAGCTCCCCACAATATGCGTTGGGGTTAAAAAAACAAAAAAAAAGGTATGCTTGCAGTTTTATATTCTAGTCTTTTTCACTTGTGGCTGTTTTTCTCTTTGTTCTTTTCTTTTTTCCTAATGCAACTCTAACATTTTTATAGACACCTGTCTTTGCGTCATTTATCTAAACCATACTTAACATTGTACGCCTTTTTCATTGTTGGTTTCGTATTATTAGACTGGGCTAGAGTTCGGAAAAAATAGAGATAAAAAACATTGTGTGTTATTTGCAGATCTTTACCTGTCCCACTACTTTTGGAGCTGATCCCGTGCCTATACCCGAAATAGGAATGGGCTCCCCATCCATACCCCTTTTATTTTTCTAAAGGAGTTGTTCCAGTTCCCACTATTTTTCTTAACAAAAAAGAAACTTTCAGTTTTTCAGCTCTACCTGTATTTCCAATAACCTTATTTCAAATCCTAACAAATTCCCCCCAGTATTTTCAAATGAGTCACACATTCCTATGTAGATGTAGCAGCGCAGATTAATGCTACTTTAATGTATCAGGTTGACAAGAAAGTTCTTGCGGTTTTTAACTTTTAAATTCAGATGAACATAATTCAAACAAAAATTTATTGATCAAAATAAGCACCATCAGAATCAAAACACATATTTGCCAATGTAAAACAAGTGTATTTATGTCAGTAATGTAAAAATCTTGCGTTCTGGTGATAATCAAGTCGCTGAAAGCATTTTTGATATCGCTTAGGTTTTTGAAGCATTTCTTATGCTTGTCAAGATGCTTGAAAAAGTGGTAGTCAGTAGGTGAGAAGTCTGGAGAGTATGGTGGATGAGGCAGTTTCGTAGCCCAATTCATTCAACTTGTGCAGAGTGGGTTTAGCAATGTGCGGTCGGGCATTGTTGTGAAGGAGAATTGGGCCTTTTCTGTTGACTAATGCTGGGTGTTGTTGTCGAAGTTTTTGATGCATTTCATTCATTTGTTTACAGTATTTCTCTGCCTTGATGGTTTCGCCTGTATTCAAAAACTATAATGGATGAGACCAGTTGCAGACCACCAAAGTGTCAGTGTGACCATCTTTTAGTGCAACTCTGGCTTCAGGAAGTGCCGTAGATCTGTGTTGGCATCTAACCATTGAGCTGAGTGTTGCCAGTTGTTGTAAAGAACCCACTTTTCATCGTCACATTTTCAGCAAGTCATAACCCGGTCAAGAAACAGGTTGTTCCTGTTGAAAAGGTAGAAGGGAAGATGACAGTGTTTCTTTTGGTGGTCGTCCAATTTGTGAGGCACTCATTTATTAAGATTTTGTCTTTCCAATCTCTCTGAGGTGATTGGAATTCTAATTCAGAAGCAAGTTCTTGAACAGTTGTGAATGGATTGGCTTCGACTTAATTGATTGTTGTCAACATTCAATGGCTGACCATTATGCTCATCTACTTCAAAATTTTCGTCGCCACCACAAAATTTTTTAAACCAATATTGTGCTATGCATTCAGTAATGGTTCCTGGACCAAACTTTATTAATATCGTGAGCTGTTTCAGCAGCTTTTTTGCCTAGTTTAAATTGAAATAAGAAAATTGTGCAAATTTACTTTTTTTTTCCATCTTGTATTCAACGTTCTAAAAAGAAGACATAATTGTTTTAAAACGATTACAATTTAAAATGATTAGATGGAATGATACTAGATTACTTAGGCCAGTCTTCCTTTCTCATTAAATCTTTCTTGAAGTTCATGGTCCAGATCAAAGTGTAGTATCTGTTCTTCAGATGCTGCACTTAAGATAATTTGTACCAGTCAATGGAGGGGAAACCCTCTATACTGGGACAATTATTATTTTTGGTAACCAGAGTGACCCCTTTTAGGGGAGCTGGTTTTTACCTCACATTAAAAACGGCCTTGTGCCTAATTTGCTCAGTGGGGGAGCAAATAAATACCATCTGTTCTTCAGATGCTGCACTTCCATTTCTTGTTCTCTTTCGGTGGAGGAGAAATCCTTCACGACTGAGACAATTTTTATTTTTGTACCTTTTCTCCACGTTAAAAAAAACGACCCTGGTGTCTAACTCTGTCCCGTGGGGAGGCATAGTAAATAGGTACATGTATATGCATGCATGCATATACATGTATATATATATATGCATATATATATATATATATATATATATATATATATATATATATATATATATATATGGTGATTGTCACTTCTTGACAGAAGAAGACCATCTTTCCCTTGCTTTATTGTTGATTACTCAATCATTTATTGTTGATTACTCAATCATTTCCATGAATTTTTGAAAATATATCTTTTTTTTATATAATTATGTACACATAATACATATATCTTATACACACACACATATATACATGTGGAGATGTGATCAAGAATGCATATATATATGCATGCATATACATGCATATATATATTCATGTATTAGATCGGTTGCCTTTTTGTTTCTTGTAAAATCGGTTCAAAAAAACTTTCTTAAATCTGATGTTATTCTCTATCGTTACAAACCTTGCTCCTAATGAAAATGCCAATAGAGCTACTCAGGTATTTTTTCTGACTTCTCTAACCTCCACGCAAAACAGCATATTTGCAATATCACAAGGCAACATACTTCAACATTACTGGATAACATATTTAAATCTCAGTACAAACTATTCCCAATATAGCTGGATAAAATATATTCAATGTACCAAGGCGACACATTCCAATGATATAAAACAACATAATTTCAACATTACATGCTATGTTTCAGTACTAGATGAATAACCGATTTGGGAATACCAGATAGATAACCAATTTAGGAATATAAGATGGATGACTAATTTTTAGAATACAAGATTGGTAACCAATTGTGGATTACCAGATGGCTGATAAATTTTAGAATACTAAATGGATTACTAATTTATGAATACCAGATGAATGATCAATTTGGGAATACCAGATGGATAACCAATCTGGAAATACCAGATGAATGACCTATTTGGAAATACCAGATGGATGACTAATTTTGGAATACCAGATTGATGACCAATTTCAGAATACAAGATTAGTAATCAATTAGGGAATACAAGATGGATGACCAATTTTGAAACAGCAGATGGGTGATTAATTTAGGAATACCAGATGAATGACCAAGCTGTGAATAGAAGATAGATGTCTAATTTTTTAATACCAGATAGGTGACCAATTTGGGAATACCATATGGGTAATCAATTTGGGAATAGAAGATAGATGATCGATTTGGAAATACCAGAATGATGAATAATTTGGGAATACTAGATAGATAACCAATTTGTATGACAAGTTTTGGAATACCAGATAAATTTGGGAATACCAGATGGCTGACCAATTTGGCAATACAAAATGAATGACCAATTATAGAATACCGAATAGATAACCAATTTGGGAATAATAGAATGATGGCAGATTAGGGAATACCAGATGGATGACCAATTTGGCAATACTAGATGGATTACTAATTTAAGAATACCAGATAGATGACCAATTTGGGAATGCTAGATGGATGACTAATTTGGGAATACTAAATTGGTGGTCGATTTGGGAATACAATATGGGTGACAAAGTTGGGAATACCGGTTGAATGACAAATTTTGGAATACCATATGGGTAACCAATTTGGGAATACCAGATAGATGACCAATTTGGGGATTCCAGAGTGTGACCAATTTAGGAATACAAGCTAGATGGCAAATTTGGTAAAACCAGATATGTTACCAACTTAAAAATACAGGATGGATGGCAAATTCAGAAATACCAGATGATTGACCAATTTGGGACTAGAAGATCAGTGAATAATTTGAAAATACCAGCTGAGGGACCAATCAGGAAATACCAGATGATTGACCAATTTGTAATTACCAGATGAATGACCAATTTGGGAATACCAGACGGATGACGTAATTGAGAATACCAGATGAATGACCAATTTAGGAATACCATGTAAAAGACCAATTTGGAAATACCAGATGGATGAAAGATTTTGAAATACCATATATATAACTAATTTGGGAATACCAGATGAATGATCAATTTAGGAACACTAAATGGATGACAAATTTGAGAATACGACCAATATAGGAATTCCATGTAGATGACCAATTTAGAAATACAAGATGGATGACTAATTTGATTATACAAGATTGGTTACCAATTTGGGTATACTAGATGGGTGACTAATTTTGGAATAACAGATAGTTAGCTAATTTAGAAATACCAGATGGATGATCAATTTAGTAATACTAGATTGATGATAAATTTTGGAATACCAGATAGATGACCAATTTAAATAATACCAGATAGATGACCAATTTAAATAATACCAGATGGATGACCAATTTAGGTATACCATATAGATGACAAATTTGGGAATAGCAGATGGGTGGATAATTTGGGAATATAAGATTGATGACCAGTTTGAGAATACCAGATGTATAACTAATTTGGGAATACCAGATGTATAACTAATTTGAGAATACCAGATGTATAACTAATTTGAGAATACCAGATGTATAACTAATTTGGGAATACCAGATGTATAACTAATTTGAGAATACCAGATGTATAACTAATTTGAGAATACCAGATGTATAACTAATTTGAGAATACCAGATGTATAACTAATTTGAGAATACCAGATGTATAACTAATTTGGGAATACCAGATGTATAACTAATTTGGGAATACCAGATGTATAACTAATTTGAGAATACCAGATGTATAATTAATTTGGGAATACCAGATGTATAACTAATTTGGGAATACCAGATGTATAACTAATTTGGGAATACCAGATGTATAACTAATTTGGGAATATCAGATGTATAACTAATTTGAGAATACCAGATGTATAACTAATTTGAGAATACCAGATGTACAACTAATTTGAGAATTCCAGATGTATAACTAATTTAGGAATACCAGATGTATAACTAATTTGGGAATACCAGATGTATAACTAATTTGGGAATACCAGATGTATAACTAATTTGGGAATACCAGATGTATAACTAATTTGAGAATACCAGATGTATAACTAATTTGAGAATACCAGATGTATAACTAATTTGGGAATATCAGATGTATAACTAATTTGAGAATACCAGATATATAACTAATTTGAGAATACCAGATGTATAACTAATTTGGGAATACCAGATGTATGACTAATTTGGGAATACCAGATGTATGACTAATTTGAGAATACCAGATGTATAACTAATTTGAGAATACCAGATGTATAACTAATTTGAGAATACCAGATGTATAACTAATTTGAGAATACCAGATGTATAACTAATTTGGGAATACCAGATGTATAACTAATTTGGGAATACCAGATGTATAACTAATTTGAGAATACCAGATGTATAACTAATTTGAGAATACCAGATGTATAACTAATTTGGGAATACCAGATGTATAACTAATTTGAGAATACCAGATGTATAACTAATTTGGGAATATCAGATGTATAACTAATTTGAGAATACCAGATGTATAACTAATTTGAGAATACCAGATGTATAACTAATTTGAGAATACCAGATGTATAACTAATTTGGGAATACCAGATGTATAACTAATTTGGGAATACCAGATGTATAACTAATTTGAGAATACCAGATGTATAACTAATTTGGGAATACCAGATGTATAACTAATTTGGGAATACCAGATGTATAACTAATTTGAGAATACCAGATGTATAACTAATTTGGGAATACTAGAAAGGTTGGTTGGTTGCTTGCTTTTGTTTTACAGCATATCAACCCTTTTCGGGTTATTTAATGCCGAATCCAAAGATTTTGAAGAAAATTTTTTAATAGAATATATTTGTTGTTTTCAAGTCGGTTTCTATTTAACCCATAGTTGGGACCCTAACAGGTACTACCACTCCGGGTCAGAGTGGACCTGGGAGCAATGGTAATTAAAGGGTGGCCCCACACTCCTCAAAGTCTGCAAGCTGGGGCCTCACCACTGGATATAGTTTAAGGTCATATCCAAGTCTGGAATACTAGAAAGATCACAAATAAGGGAATACCAGACGTATAAACCAATATGGGAATACTAGATGGATGACCAATATTTGAATACCAGATTGATGACCAATATTTGAATACCAGATTGATGACCAATATGGAAATATCAGATGGATGGCCAAGTTAGGAATAGCAGATGGATGACAAATTTAGGAATATAAGATGGTTTACCAATTTGGAAATACAAGATGAGTGGCCAATTTGGGAATACTACATGGATGACTAATTTTAGAATAAATGATTGCAGACTAATTTGAGAATACCAGATGGGGGAACAATTTGGAAATACCATATACATTACTAATTTGGGAATACCAGATTAATAATGAATTTTGGAAAACCAGATAAGTGACCAATATTATATTACCAGATGGATGACAAATTTAGTAATGCTAGATGTATGACAAATACAATATTGTTGACTAATTTAGGAATACAAGAAGGATGACTAATTTGAGAATACAAGATTGGTTAGCAATTGTGGAATATTAGATCAACTACCATTTTGGGAATACCAGATGGATGACCAACTTGACTATACCAAATGGCTGACCAATTTGGGAATACTAGATTAGTGACTTATTTATGATTACCAGATGGGTTGCCACTTTAGGAATATGAGATGGGTAATTAATTTTGGAATACCAGATGGATAACTAATTTGGAAATATTACTTTTATGTCTAATTTAGGAATACCAGAGTGATGATTAATTTTGGGAGAGAGGATAGATTACTAAGTTGGCTATACCAGATGGAAGACCAATTTGCAATTACCAGATAGATAACCAACTTAGAAATACCAGTTGGATGACTAATTTAGGAATGCAAGATAAGTGACTAATCTGAGAATACAAGATGAATGACCACTTTGGAAACACCAGATGGGAGAATATTTTGGGAATTCCATATATAGCACTAATTTGAAAATATGAGATGAATGACAAATTTCAGAATACCAGATAGATGACCAATTTAGGAATAACAGTTAAGTGACAGGCAGATAGGCGACCAATTTGAGAATACAAGATGGTTGATTAATTAAGGAATACCAGGGTGGACGACTAATTTAGGATACCAGATGACAAATTTGGGAATATAAGATGGCTGACTAATTTGAGAATACAACATGAATGATAAATTATGGAATACCAGAATAATGACCAAATTGAGAATATCAGATGGATAGCTAATTTTAGAATACCAGATGGATGATTAATTTCGGATACAAGATAGATGACCAATTTAGAGATACAAGATGGATGAGTAATTTGGGAATACAACTTTGATGGCCAATTTGGGATTAGAAGATCGATGACAAATTTGAAAATACAAAATAGGTGATCTATTTGGGAATTCCAGATAGCTGACTTATTTAGGAATACTGGATGTATGACCCATTTTGGAATACCAGTTGGATAACCAATTGTGGAATACCAGATGAGTGATCAAGTTTTGAATAAAAGATAGCTGGCCAATTTGATAATGCCAGATGGGTTACCAAGTTAGTAATAGAGGATGGATGGTTAATTTAGGAATACCAGATATATTATCAATTTGGGATTAAAACATTAATGAGTAATTTGGGAATACCAGATAGGTGACGAATTTGTGAATACCAGATGAAAGACCAATTTGTAAATACTAAATGAATGACGAATCTGGAATATCAGATAGAGGGTAAATATGGGAATATCAGATAGATGACCAATTTGGGAATGCAAGATGAGTTACAAATTTTGGAATAAAAGATGGATGACCACTTTGAAAAAAAAACCAGATGGGTGACCAATTTGAGAAATACCAGATGAATGACTATTAGGGATGACAAATTTGGAAATACCAGATTGGTAACCAATTTGGGAATACAAGATGGTGAACAATTTGGGAATACCCTGTAGAGCACTAATGACTAATTTCGAAGTACCAGATGGATAACTAATTTCGAAGTACCAGATGGATAACTAATTTCGAAGTACCAGATGGATAACCAATTTAGGAATACCAGATGGATGACCAATTCGAGAATACAGATAGATGACCAATTTGAGAATACAGATGGATGACCGATTTGGGAATACCAGATAGATGATTAATTTAGGAATACCAGATTGTTGACCAATCGTAGAATACCAGATAGATGACTAATTTTTTAATATCAAATGGATTACTAATTTTTGAATACCAGATGGATGACCAGTTAAAGAATATCAGATGGATGGCTAATTTATGAATAACAGATGGATGACCAATTTAGGAATACGACATGGGTGACTAATTTAGGAATATCAGATGGTTAGCCAATTTCGGAATACAAGATGGAATATTAATTTGTGAATGCAATATGAATAAGTAATTTAGGAATATTAGATGGAGTAATGAATTTGGGAATACCAGATTGTTTCCAATTTGGGAATACCAGAGTGTTAATTAATTTGGGAATACTGATAGATGACAATTTTGGAATAGAAAATGGATGACAAATTTGAAAATACAAAATGGTTGATCTATTTGGGAATAAAAGATTGGTAACTAATTTGGGGATACCAGATTGGTGACTGATTTAAGAATGTCAGATGGGTACCTAATTTACGAATACAAGATGGTGATCTGTTGGGAATATCAGATGGATCACCAATTTAGAAATACCAGAGAATGACCAATTTAAGAACACCAGATTGGTGACCAATTTTGTAATACCAGAAAGGTGATTTATATGGGAATACCAAATGGATGATTAATTTCAGAGTACTAGATGGATTACCAATTTGGGAATATTAGATGGATGACCAATTTGGGAATATCAAAGTGATTACCAATTTGGGGATACAAGATTGGTGGCCCATTTAGGAATAACATATGAGTGACTAATTTGGGAATACCAAATGGGTGTACAAATTTGGGAATACCAGATGGATTATCAATTTGGGTAATCCAAGATGGGTTACCAATTTGGGAATATCAGATGGATGCACAACTATGGAATACCAGATGGATGACAAATTTAGGAATACCAAATGGATGATCAATTTGGGAATACTAGATGGCTGACTAATTACAGACTACCAGATAGGTGACCAATTTGTGATTACCAATCACTCTATATAGGGGGGACGTTGATACCTCTCTTCAAAATGGCAAAAACAAAACATCGTCACCTCCTCTAATGGAGATGTACATTTGACGTGAGGCCGCTTGTTGATTTTATACTCCCATTAAACTTTTTCTTTTTGAGGAAGCTTGTTAAACTAGCCTTGGTTTAGTTTTGCAATATCATTTTCATTTTATTTTCAATGTTACATGAGGACATATTTGCAATATTACTACGCAATATATTTGGCATTGTTAAAGGTAACATATTCCATTACTAGGTAACATATTTGCAACATTGCAAGACAACATTTATGCAACATTGAATGGTAACATATCCTGTTATGTTTGATATAAAAGTAATTGATACTTGCTAAATATCGAATTGTACCATGGTTGGATAGAAGGATGGAGCTTGATTAAAGAGAAACAAAAAAACGATGCCACTGTTGTGTTTTTTATATTTTCTAGATAAAATCCGGAATGTCACCAAAGTTTGCAACTCTCGTGACACCGGAAGTTATCTCCCTTATTTATTGTTTAAAATTTTACATATCCCAATGTTATCAGGCATCATATTTTCCGCGTTACTCGGTGACATATACATGTACAAGGCAATATATTTCAAATATTACTTGCCAACATATGTGCAATGTTGCAGGATAACATATTTTAAATGTTACAATGCAACATTACGAGACAACTTATTTTTAATATTACAAGATGCAGGGTTGGCTTGTTATATGGAGTTTACAAAAAAATTCTAGCAATGGTTTTGAAAATTTTATGAAATGTTGTAGCCAATGCTGGATTTACTTGTAGGTTTCTCAAGCTTCAAAAATACACAAGTCTAATTTCTATAAATAAATGCTTGTAAAGTTTATGCTTTTTTTTTCAGTCGCAGCTATGGTATGTTATGCTCTCTAGAAAAGGAATTGTGTACAGTGAGAATCTGCACATTTGCAATATTCGGTTTTACTCAGTTTATCTGCATCACTCTTTTTGGCTTTTTTTTTTTTTGCATAAGCGTCACCACTTATCAAGGCCGATCGGCCACTCAAGGATAAGGGTTAAAGAGTGTAGAGTAGTCAAAAGGACAATATAGTAATCAATAGTAATGGAAGTTTGGTAAATTTGTTAACTTAAGTGGAACGGCTCATCAGAAACTTGTTCACGTTGGACTTGAAGACAACCATATTATAGACAGCTGGAAAGCAGGAAAATGGAAGACAATTCCACAGGCGTGCAGTTCTAAGAAAGAAGCTTTGATCATGGAATCTATGTTTAGGTTTAGGCACAGATAAAGAGTGGGGAAAATTATTGATAATGTTTTCAGCTAGTCTAGTGTTTCTTGTGAAAGTTTGGCGAGGGGGGACCATAGATTAAAGCTCAGTCGAACACTTTCCATGAAAATAACGATAAAGCAGAGACAAACTCGCAACATCTCACATCAACATCTTTATCACAAAGCAGGGAATTGAAAGTCGATGGAGCCCCAAATCAAATGAAACAGCTTAGGGCTTTATTTCTTTTAAATCCTGCACTGGTTCCAGTTAATTCTAATAAAGTTCTTTGGCACGAGTTAATGAATTAGTCTTGATACAAATTTTGTGTTCTTTACTATAACATTTAATAATAACATTTTATGCCTCTTAAAGACGGAATTGTGAATTATGGAATTTTACACACACATTATCTTCCTTTGATTTACTGAATTGTGTTTGATGCACTCTTTCATATTCTACGAGTTATGAAGGTGGGTATTTGGGAGGTTCTTCACACATGAAATATCTTAAGGCCGAATATTCTTATATACCAGAGGTCTCCAAACTATGGACCGTGGGTCAAATATGGTCTGCCAAAGTCTTGAATCTAGCCTGCAGAGCTCTTATGGAAAACATAAAAATATTCATGAAAAAATTGAAAAAGTGTGAAAATAGTGTCGTGGTTTTTCTTTTTGTTCATAAAATGATAAAAAAAAAGAATGAGGTTTTGGAGAACTAGTTTTATTAAAAAGAAAAACTAATTAGCAAAACAGTATAAAACACGTCCAGGTATTTTATTTTATTTTTTATTTTTTGCCTACATAGCTTTAAAAATTCAATATGGCTCCTGTTTGAAAACTTTGGAGACCACTGTTATATACTAATGAGCTACCACTTAACAAGGCTAAAATCCACTGGAGGATCGATTGAACACCTTCCATATAAAGTAAAGAAAGACTAGCAACATCTTTTCTGTGAGAAAGAGACTTATAGAATAGAGATCA